>NC_066579.1:324968817-325276317 GCF_024323335.1 Lathyrus oleraceus
TTATAAGTGTTGTAATTTTCATCTTATATACCCGTTTTTAGGAATAAGTTAGTTCAAACTTTAATTCTAATATGATATCAAAATCGTCCATCATTAATATCTACGTGACAAATTCAACAGTACTAGGAATGAGGAAGTGTATTAGAAAAATCACAAAATTTCACATTAATTTGAGATAAAATTTAAGATTAGGTTATATAATGTAACACTTTGACTTTACAGCAAGTTTATAAAGTTGAATTAGATCATTATAATAATATTTATGTGGTTAGTCTAGCCTCACACTATCTATAAAAAAAATGTTTTGTCATAAATAAATTGGAGCAGAATTGACTGACTTTGTTTTTATGGTGACTTTGTCACTTTAGTATATTTGAGAGAAGCAAAACCCTGATGACCTCTACTCTTAAAAAGTTGTAATTTTATTGGATTTAAGGGATTAGTCTACTCAGCTAAAAAATTGTAACTTCTTATTTGTTTGACAAAATCAGTTTCGTCTTCAATAATGAAATTAACTCTTTCACATTGCATTTGGAACATGATAAAGGAGGAGAAAAGTTTCACATAAGAAAAAATCACGCATTATATTTTAGGGAAAAGAAGTAACTGTAAATTATTATTTCTTGGTTTTGCTTAACTTCTCTCAATTTCTTTGATTGATATTATATTTTCATTATTTTAAAGTGAACAATAGTCGTTGTCATCAAATGTTTTTGTTAAGAGGATAGCCTACAAGTCTGTCATAGTAATAGTACTAGCGCAAAAAAAAAACAAGCAATATTAAAAAGCAAAAGTATCATTATGATTAAGAGTCACTCCCTCACAAACCAACTTGTTTCATGATTAACTTTGCAATGACATATCAAAACAAAAAAAAAATGTAAAAATTGTTTTTTTTTAACTCTTCCTACACCATTTTTAGAAAAAATATGTTTCATCATAAGCATTTATATTTTATAAGGGGTGATTAAATTTCCCCCAATTATTTGAGTTAATATGTTATACTAGTACTTATTTGTTCATAATTAATGAAATGTTACCCTTAATTTGAAAGGTATATTAGACTCAATCATTGGATCTCTCTTATTCTTATCGCACATTAATTAAGTGACCCCTTAGGATTTAAATGTGTCGACTGGACCACTGATCCCATGTACTCTCTAGATTCAAATTTGCCTTCATTATACGCAAATCCAAAAAGAATTCAGAGGGACATTATTCATGTCCCTTCCTCCACAAAGAAAGATAATCAGAATTACAATGACTCTCATATGTAACCCAACCACATGATCTAGAAACTAAAAAAAGAACAAAATTTATTTAATGAAAATGAAACATTTTTTAAAAAACAGTCATTAAAAATAATGCAAAGGTGCGCATGAAATTGAAACATTGGACAAAGACCACAGTTTTGGTAAAACTACCTGGCATGTTGCTAATATTGAGGTGTTGCTCTTATTATTAAGGACAGAGGAAAAGACAGCACATGCATTCGCAATTTGTAAGTAACCCAACCACAAGATGTTGAGAGAGGGTATAGACCACCTTTTATGTATAAGCAACTTGTGGTGTACTGTTCCACTCATCTCTTTCAAGTGGATTTTTCCAAAACGAGGGTATCTTTACTGTTTTTTAGCAATGTGTTTAACAGTTTTACTTTTCCAAATGCAGGTTTTTTATCATACATTTTTTTATTTGATCAAACTGATACTCCATTTATAAAACAAAACAAAGTGGTAAAATCCTACTCTTTGAGAACGTGGTAAAATGCTCTCTCTATGTTTTAAGAAACAAATTCATTTAAGATATACATCGAAAGTGTAAAAGGATTTTACAGCATCAATTAATCATATATGTTGGATATTAAAATAAATTTGATTTTTATTTTAAAAACTTAAAAAGTAATACAAACGGGTTATAAATTTGATTTTTATTTTAAAAACTTAAAAAGTAATACAAACGGGTGAAACGGGTGATAGTAATTAATCTCTTAAAAAAATGTCATTTAATGATTATTATTCTTTTAATTATATTTTTAATTATTATATACACCATTTTTAATAAGTTAATAAAATTAATTTAATAATATTTTTAACAATTTTATTGTATTTCTCAATTTGTGTAAAAAACATTTAGGCAAAATTTATTTCGACACAAATAGAGTAATCATTAATTGTTGGTAACCTAGGAGTATCTAGTACAGAAATATCACTACATTGATTACTAGTCTACGTCATAAAACGAAAATGTATGTTATTAAAAATGATAAATTTAAAAATTGTTAATGAAGATTGACACAAGCGGTTAAGGATTTGAATTTACTTTCTTTCATGAATCAGAATTCATACCCCATCAAAGCCACTAACTGAAACTACTTACAGTTAAAATTTGTGCAGCAATCCTCTGAAGTGGACCCTTATTGACAACTCTAACATACATTAACAACCATATTCTCATTCTTAAACTTTATTTCATTTCATCATTTCATTCTACATTCTAACCATTCCATCTTATACACTTGGATGCCCAAAAAAAAAGGGTCAAATACAAGAATAAAGTAAGACCTGATGAAAATCATAAAACCAACCATGAGAAATACAATCATGAGATCACATTGAGAAGAACCATATTGTCAACTGTAGTAATTGAATCATCAAATTTACATCCAATCGGCTTTAAAATTTGGTGAATACAAGAGTGATTAGCAATCACTCTCCCAGCATTATGCAGAAGAGACATATGCGGAGAGCTCAATGGTACAAAATTGAGAACAAAACTTGGCTTAATCTGCACAAACAGGAGATTGCACTAACAGCTATGTAGGTTTATTTCCTCTTGTATTTTTCCTTGAAGACTATTTATTCTTGTATTTATCATTGACGGCTAAGGCTGCAGCTCTGTACCATGACGCTGTGGCATAAGCACCCGGATCAGGAACTGATGACTGAATCTCTCGAGGCACGTAAAGTGTACGCCCAGCCTGCATAAGCTTCCTTATCAGATCAACTAATAATCTCTTATGAAATATCATTATTTGTTATTTGGCGTTATTTTAGAACTATTGGTAAATGGTTATTAATGACAATGATCTTCTGAGAAGATCCAGAAGCTATCATACACAAACACACATAAACATGACAACGTGTAAAATATAGGCCATTAGGATGAAAGACTTCATAATTAACCATTAAACCAGGCTCACTTAAGCACAATTGATAGCCTTTATGAGTTGCAAATGGTAAAAAGTAAAAGCAACTGCACAGGAAAAGTTTCACAGATCCAGAAAGAAAGAAAAAGACCGACAAACTTGATTGACAGCATGGTCTTGGGTCTAAACCCTGGCCATTGAGAAAACAAGAAATTCGATATAAAATTTACCAAAGAGGTCCCAGCATCGTTCATTGAAAACCCAACCCAATTCAATATCCCTTACTCCCCATTTTTCTGGAAAACAAAAGAGCATAAAAGATGTGACCTGATGTAGGATCCAAAACTTATATAATCTTGAACCATAAGAGAACGCACAAGAAACAATCCCGATATTTAAAAACGATTATAAGGGCGAGAAATTTAGCTAGGGGCACATAAATATTCCTTTATAAATCTTTCTTCTATGAGAATCAGAGAAAAGTTTGAATATGGTCAAATTCTACATACTAATTTTAGGATCATACTTTTGGTCACTATAAATGCAAGTGAGAATTACATTATCAGAGGATCATGTTGAATGTTATTCACTGATAGTGTGAAAATTTAAATAGTGTATTAAATTCAAACTCTGATTTATAAGGGGGAATCTACGCTAAAAAACTTCCATCTCTTAACAAAGAAACAATAATAAATGTCACCTTTGCTCGCATTTTCTTGGTTGACTCGGCTCCATCAAGTGCAGCCTGAGATGAGGTAAGAAAAGCAGTGGCAGGATCATCACCAGAAGATAGCCTCTGTAAAACCAAGGCATAGTAAGTAACACTAAATTATGTCATGGGACTAACAAAGCAAATGAACAGCTATATAGTCAGCACCTCTTCAAGTGATGACAATGCTGGGATAAGGGCATCTAGCAATGTTCTGTAACCAACTTTAGCTCCCCCATATTTACTAACAGCATCAATGGCCGACGCAAGTGCTTTAGCCCCTGAATCAAAAGACTCATAAGGGATGGACAGTTCAACCAAATCGAGATAAAACAAAGGAAAAATAAAGATTAAACTCTGATTGGATGCTGCTGGATTTGGATAATATTTTACATTGTTTTGATGTGATAACAGAATGGGAGCTTGTTTTCAGCTGTGCACATGCCGCCTTACATAAAATTGAATATCTGGAAGAAAACAAACTAATAAGAAATTGACAATAATCAGACAGCATAAATAATTTAACTTCAAAAAAGGTGAAGGAATGATACATGATCCCACTTGTTCCTCCCATTGATTTTCCAATTGTTGATCCAATTTCACCGACAGTTTCTGCAGCATCATTCAGAGGGTAACTGTAAAAACAACAGCTCAAATTAACAAGGCTATTGCAGCAACCACCTTTGCAGTTTCTCAAGGGTACCAAGTGTTATTTATAAAGCAAAAATAAGAAAGTACTTTTACAATTAGACTAATATATCCCATAATCTAATACAAGAGCTAATAATTGGTCATGGACCAACTTGACATATTAGCACCAAATCATTCATGATTATATTGAAGCAAGTAACCGAAGAATATATCTAAAGGCTAAGCAGCATATAGAACAGACTTACTTTTTCATGTCCTCAAGAACTGCCTTTGCACCTTTGTACATCTATATAGAAGATAAACCAGTTACAAGAAACGTAAATGATACATCAACAGTTACATTAAACTATATAATAAATAAGCAAACAATTCCGAGGATAGGACTCACAGTTGACCCACAGTCACCATCACCAACTTTAGAGTCCCATTCATTTAGAGTGTCTTTGAGATGTATCAGTGCAGTTGCAGCGGCTACAATGACTAGCTCAAGAAGTTGTCCTTGCTCAGTTAGTTTCAGAGGCTGACTCTGTGGCTTACATGAAGCAAATATGGAACCAGATTTCACAAATTATATTAGTATATAAGAGACGGGTAGGGGGACTTCTGACCAAAAAGAAAATCCCTCTAGATGTGGCCTTCTAGAGAGATACATAAATTGGTAGGAGGGAAAGGACAATAAATGGTTGAAGTTGAACTATTGCATTAAATATCATGAAAAGTTGAACATAAAATTTGCTGCAAACACTATTTTCTGTTAACCACGTGAAGTCTCAAGGTAACTAGAAAAAGATTTGTTGGAGATAATGAATATATTAAACACAAATGAAATATGATTATCATCTTAATTTTTCTCATGTCTGCGCCAGAAATGTGCTATTGTGTAAATGTAAAATTAATTCCGACAGTATTCACATAGGGTTATTTCAAGGTATGTGTAAACTTCTAGTGAAATAAATTATTAAACCAACAAAGATGTCAAATTGCAGCTAACACAGAGAGCCAACAAAGCTTAGTCCCAAACATAAAAAATATCAAGTGCTAGTCAGCAGATATGAGCAATTAAAACAGAAAAACCACTGATGCCCACATAATCTGATTAAGAAATCCACATGAACTTCTTCATAGGATTGTTGTTATAAAACATTATCTTTCCTTGACCGTATTCTTATATTACAACTTTTGAATGTCATAGCAAGAAATAACACAATTTCCACGGATATACCTCAACAATCTTGGCTGACCGAGGTCGTGGAATTGGAACAGGAATCTTTGCAGGCAGACGATTACCTTGAAAGAAAGAACAACTTCTAAAGCTCAACGTTGAGTAATTATTTAGCTATCATTAACATCGCAGTTGAATGTATATTTTAAAGAGGTACAAAGACATGTTATTAAGAGCAATACAGATTACTAAAACATAGTAAAATCTCAATGTAATAAATTTGATTGATGACACCAATTACAATAAATTACTGACCACTAACTCCAACAGGCCAATAAGGAGCTTTCGTCTCAGCATCCAATCGTTGAAGAATAGACCGGTCAGCTCTCATGATAGAAATTGATAAACCTGAAGGAAAATGACATGATAATCAGAACAGAACTGCTAAATGAAACTCGCAAAAAAGTTGACTGCCTTGACATTATCTATAGCAACAAACCTTCCATATCAAGAGAAGTCATGAATGACCCTGTATAAACTCTATCAACAGCCAATCCGTGCTCCACCATCAATTGAGGAACTGCTTTTCCTGCTGCAATCATTAGTTCCATTAAGGGGGTGCCACCTAACCTGCATTTGAAGAATCTTTTAGATAAATAAATGATCTCTTTAAATGAAACTTTTATATGCTCAAAAGCAATCCCACACAACAATAAAATGAAAGAAAGCATTTTCCAATCTAATATTTGAAAATAATGATTATTGAGTTTGGAAAACCACTTTTTTAAAATTAACATGTATGCTCGTTTTTTTTTTTAAATGAAAAATGAATTTACAGCATATTAGAGAAGTTTAAAGAAGGGAGATAAAAAGAAAAACCTTCAAGAACCCAACAGCTATCTAAAGAGTCAATAAACTTTCAATAATATAAAATAATCAAACCGCACAATTTTTCAATTTAGATAAAAGCATGCTCCTAGATAGAACATTATGGCGGAAGTTGATCCATGTAGCCGGCCCCACTTAATGGGATAAGGCTTGGTTGTTGTAATCAAACCGCACAATTTTTCTAATGCAACTTCTTGTTGCAGACAGGATTGAAGTTATCTTTAACCAATGTTCGGTAATGAGAATATCTATCCAACCCACTGCACTCGGAGACTTGAAAATTTTAATGAAATGATGTTTGTCTCCCAATAATAATACACATATTTTATATGTAAAAAGCTTTAAAAATAACTTAAGTTCTTGAGCAAAGATTAAACTTAGAAACCTACCCATTGACCATGAGTACCACTCTTTCACCCCGAGATATTGGAAGATAGTTTGTTTCCTGCAAATATTTGTAAAAGAAAAATATTGCAACTCATTAGAATGATAATTGCACTGCATTCGAAATACAGACACAGTCACAGAGCTTCAATTAAAGTGAGATAATGTTTGACAAATAAATGCAATTTTTGGGTCAAACTATGCATATACCCGACATCCTTTTGTAAGATATAGAATCTTTATGCAGCTAAGAGAATGGGTTATATCATGGGTTTTCCATGTCAAATATTAAGTTGTGGAGGGCTTTATCATTTGAACATTTTACAATTTTAATTGGTCATATTTCATGTAAATTGAATTCATAGTATAAGTTGTCATCTGTGTGTTTTCCTGTCCCTCTCTTATTTTTATAAATCATGTACTGATATGATCTAGCAAAACTTCATTCGCTTTTGTTGCTACCATCAACATAAAAATAAATCTTACACTAAAAATTAGGAACTGAGGTTAATGGGTAATTATTTGACAATAAAAATCCATTCAATCACTCAATTCTCCTTAAGGATAAGTTTCAGTACTTTAAAATGAATAGAACAGAATAGGGCAAAGTAGAATAGAACAAAGATTTCACTGATGAGATAATTTACGATGGAACATAACAAAGTTTACATTCCATCGGTTGAGAGTGGACCAAATGGATTGTATTATAACTATTTATTAGTTTTTATCCTTATTTTAACACAAATATGACAATAAAATATAGTTAAAACACCAAAATTTTCAGCCCGATTATTTACAAAAAAAAAAAAACTGTTTTTTTAGTAAAAGAAAAACAGACCAGCTTTTTCCAAGATGCCTGTGTATGGAATGCCAAACAATAAGAATATAATAGACACATAGGAGAAGTCCTTAGTAGTAAAAATGTAGAATAGAAAATTTTCAATGGCAAATAGAGAGAAGAGGAAAAAAGTGCAAAAAAGAATCTTAGAGTACACTAAAACTCCAGACTCTTTAAATATTTAAAAAATATCCTAATGCAGTCAACAAAAACTATTCATGGCTAAACATCAGTAATCTCTTTTATTATTTAAAACAGTCAACAAAAACTATGCATGGCTAAACATCAGTAATTTCTTTAATTATTTGATGAGGTTGCTGATGCACCGTGTTTTAAGAACATGGAAAATTTTCCATACATATTGTGGCATACCTTGGACAATATTTGATTCAGAAGCTGAGAAACCACTGCCTCTACAGGCTGTATATCAGTCACATGTGCACCAGGTTCCCCGTGCTGTAAAGAGGTAACATTGGTTATCACCATAAAATGAAATTTGGATGAGAAAAAAGGAAGTGAAGACAAACCTCAATCATTTAAAATATAAACATGGTTAAATTACTCTATAGATCCATATAGTCTGTTAAATTTGCATATAAGTCCCTAAAATTTAAATGCTTTTAATGGAATCCTTACAGTTTTAATTTTTTAAATAAGTCGTTAATAAATCATTAACTTTTTTCGAATTATCTGGACCGTTTCAGAGTTTATAATAAAATATAGTGATCAACTGAAAAATAGCATTGCTGAGTTTATAAAATATAATAAACTTATATAATACTTTCATAATAACCAATGATTTAGTGGTTATATATATATATATATATATATATATATATATATATATATATATATATATATACATACATATATATATATATATATATATACATACATATATATATATATATATATATATATATATATATATATACATACATATATATATATATACATACATATATATATATATACATATATATATATATATATATATATATATATATATATATATATATGAGGACTCCTTTAAAAACTTTTAAATCTTAAAGGATCTATATAAAAATTCAATGAAACTACAAGTACTTATAGTATAATTCAATCTATAAATATCAAATAACTCCCACAAAATATATTTAAAGAATAATGTGTTAAGAAAGGGAAGTACTAAAGGAAATGAATAGGATGGATTTCGACAGCCGTGGCTTGTTAACTGAAAACCACAAGAAAAATAACAGAAAGAACATATTTCAGATTACAAAACTTATTGCATATCTGAAATTGCTTATTTATAAGTCAAAAAAATAAGTTGACGGCTTTCTGAGGGAACGTTTTTAAAAGGGGCGGGTCAGGCCTCATTTTTTGCATTGCTGGAAAAGCTTTAGAGCTTTATGGTTTATATTTTTAATGTTGAGGTGTCAAAATACAGGAAACTTACAATTCCAAGACCCACTTCCATTTTTGTTGGCCCAAAACGATCTGTAAAAATCCTACCAGGGAGTGTGCATGCTTTTAAAGCAACGCCCATTGTTCCCACATTTTCAGACGCATATCTTGCTTCCGCAGCAACATCAGCAAGAGAAAGACCAGCATCTGCAGCAGCTCCTGCAACCTGCCTTGTTCAAAACAAAAGTATATTAAACATGTATAACAACTTGGCACTATTGTAAAATATGTTGTCAGAGATATTTAAAATTCTAATTTCAAGAAAGTCTCCGATATTGTAACATGAAAAGGAGTAGTTTAAACTGTATTTAAATACAGAAGGGCCAAATAAAATGCAAAAGAGCAGAAATGGCTTTGTGGATGAACCTTATGAACCAGAACAGTCCCTGCCAATCCTCTTCTTCCGGCCATCTCTAGTGGTGGTGGTATAGCACAATCATCCTCAACAATCACACTCTGCACAGTGAAAAAATCTTATGACACTTATAAACTAATCATTTTAATTAGAAAGAGAACATTTTCCAACTAAACATACCTCTACTTTATAACCTTCAGATTTTGCTTGCTCAGCAGCCAAACCAAAGTTCAAACGATCACCAGTATAGTTCTATCAATACCCAAAATCGAACACTATGAATCCAGAAAAAATAAGCAAAATCCTCATAGCTCTTCATAAACTGGTCTAACTTGTACAAAAACCATACTCAATGTCTAATCACAGCTCAAAGCTGATGCAATACCGATTTTGTTATATGGGATACATCCTGTCAAATACTATTTTAATATTTTAGAAAAACTTTTATTTTTCACTACTTTATGACTAATCACAGCTCAAAGCTGATGCAATACCGATTTTGTTATATGGGATACATCCTGTCAAATACTATTTTAATATTTTAGAAAAACTTGTATTTTTTACTACTTATTGTCTTCTCATAGGGCAGACAACAATTTCAAGTGATAGGACACCTAAGAATAAAAATGTAAGCAACGCATTCTTTGACGCACACTCTATTCTATTGGTTGAAATTCACGTGGGTCATACCAAACTTATTTGGGATCGACATAATTTTAAGGGACTCGTTTGAATTTCAACCAATAGGATTGAGCGTGATGTAAAATGTGTATTAGATATTGTCATGCTAGCACTCCTCAGCTAACAAAAAATTCTAGCAAAGTGCTAATGTGAATTGTACTTCGCAACGCAAAGTGATAATGTATTACACAAGGAAAATGAATTATACCTTTATAATAAGAAGACATCCCAATGGACCAGTTACAGTTCGTATCCCCTAAATTTGAATAATAACAGGTGCATTGGAATCATTAAAGAGTTTGGTTTGTTCAATAATAACTAGAAGTACAATGCATATCTCTTCCAATAATAAGAAGCATACAGCAAGAATAGCATCAACAGTTGGACTAGCAAAGACATCGCCACATATGGCTGCAGTCAGCATTCCTTCCCCCACAAATCCAGCGTGAGCAGGCTCATGGCCACTTCCACCTCCTGCAGCATGAAATGCAGAATTACCACTCTCTTATTGAAACCCAAGTGGGTATAGAGCAATTAAAGATGTGAAATCACCCTAAGATATGTTTTACAATTACATGGTTAACTATCATATTCCACTCCCTCGATATTAGATGGGGATCCAAACAATACAACTCCTAATAAAGAACAGAAAAGCAATATGACAATATCAATGATCACTCACCAGATATGACTGCAACTTTATCATATGGTGGACCAGGATAAACATCAGCACGAAACACAACCTTCACCTACATTCAAGGAGAATAAAAAATTTAAAAGTAAGTCTTCAGGAACTCTAGTACATTCATAATCACATTTGTCATATATATGTACTCATACACTAGGATAGCCATCTAAAAACTGCAGTGTAGGATATGTCTCCATAAGACCATCAATGAATTCAGTCTCAACATCTGCAATCAGATTAAAGAAAAGAAAAATTATTCAACTTCGAATAAGATAACCATTCCTTTATTTTTTTCAGTTTTTGCATTTGATCTAATTAGTATTATTACATTACAAAAGCAGTTAATAAAAAATTAACAGAGTCTTTACATCTGTGGTAGCAAGGAAATAGAGAATCAATCTTCAATACAGTGTTTTGAATCAGAATATTAAGAATGCAATCAGTTATTTTTGTAAATCAAAGCTCAGCATGGTTTAGTCAAAGAGGATAGTCAGAGCTTTTCATGTTCAAATAAATAGCAAAAAAACAGAGATGACAAGAACATGAACTGAACCGAAGCGATTACAAAGCACAAACTAAACAACTATGATCCCACTATTCAAAGCACACAAAATTTTGATGCCAGTTAAAGTAGACCTAGGTTACACAGGAATTGCATCGAATAATATGAATACAAAATGTTTTCTTCAGTGTGATTCAGCTAGAGACTATTGCTAATTCAATTCAGATTCAAAAAAATTAAAATAAACCAAAATATTGAAGTCGACAAAATGAAGAGAATCAAAACGTTACATGACAAGAATCCGAACGAACAATTGCAATTTTCAACTATAACCGTCAACACGATTCATCGCAATCCAAATGCTAGAACAATTCAATTCAATTCAATTCAATTCAAGTTCAAACATAATAAAATAAATCAACAACATGTTCATAGCACGATTCTGAACCTAACGACTGCAAAAACGCACAGAGCATTACAAAATTCAACCGCAACTATCAAAGAAAACCAGATTACAGGCAAATCGCATCAAACAGTACAAATACAAACAACGATTTACCTCATTCGAAGCTCAATACTATTCCGTGAGATAGAAATGCTAAAACAATTCAAATCCGAACATATCAAAAATTAAAGTCAACAAAATATTTAAATCGCATCAATTTTCAACTATAACCGTCAAAAGAAGTATCAATTCGGAAACGAATTTCATGATTTCATGTTTTCACCACGCTGAGAAATTGAACATAGAAAAAATTGAGAAACTGCACCATTCGGATCGTTGATGAGTTTCTTAGCCAATGACATCGCGACGAGTTACGAGTTACGAGTTATCGGAACGGTGAGGCTCGTGTTGTTGAATTTGAAGAGTGATGGAAAATGAAAACCCTAGAAACGGTTTTGCATGAAACAGTGACGAGAGAAAAAAAGAGAGTGAAAGAGAAGAAGAGTTGTTAATACTTCGTTGGTTTGGTGAAAGTGTGAGGTGTGGTTATTTATACGCACACGGAGAAGAAGGAAAGCGAGGGAGAGTTGATAGTTTTTCTTCTTTCAGAAAGAAAATTAAATAAAAATTAAAATGTTTTTGCTTTATCCAAACTTCAGTCTCCCGATACTCACGCACGCTCGTTCAATAAAAATGTTTTTCTTGTTTTTAGCAATACATTAATTAAACTATTGAGATTTAATTATAGTAAGATAGTAATTCAAAGACTTTAATTAATGATTCTTTGTCCAAAAACAATTTTAATTTATGATTTTATAAATGAAACTTTCTTCTTCTTTTTTATGTGAAACTGCTACTTTTTTTCTTTCCTTTTTTTTTAATGTGAAACTGCTACTTTAGTTCTCATAAAAATTGTTTCCTTTTTCATTTTAAGCATTCATATGTTTGTTTATCTTATCTTTATTAATGACGGGAAGGAAATCTTATTTTATAAAATATGTTTATATTTCGTATAAAAGATTATTATGGAATTAAATAAATTTTAAATCCTTATTACTGTCAAAAAAATTAAATCCAGTTAAAGTTTAAATTTATATTCCTTTTTATCTTCTAAAATATTATTTATTTTAAAAAAAGTATTTTATAAAAAAATTAATCTTTTTAATTTTTAATAGGATTTAATTGAAATACACCGACAATATAAAAGGATTTTACAGTGTCAATTAATCCTAGACGTTGAATATTAAAATAAGTTTGCATAATAATTAATCTCTTTTTAATATATTAAATATGCATATTTTAAAAAAAATATATAATAGTTTTTTATTTAATGTATTTTTTAAAGGAGATACTAATAAATGTTTTTCCATTTCAAATTAATAAACATTTTTCCATTCCAAATTAATAAATATTTTCCATTTTCTAAAGGAGATGTTAATAAACTTTTTTTAAAGGAGATATTAATGACATATTAGCTTTTATTAAATAAAAATAAATATTAATAAACATAAAATTAATTACAACTTATATTTCATTTCAAATTAAAGGTCTACTTTATTATTTTTCTTTTCTCTAATTATTTGACGATTTTTTTAAGTGTCGTTTTAATTTGTGTAATGATAGCACAAAAACCACAAATAGAAAGTTTAGGTTCAAAAACAATTAAAAAAATTAATCTTATGTGTTTAATAAAATTAAAATATTAGTTTTCCATTTAGTTTTTAACTTATGTTGCACAAGTTAGTATTATTTTTTTAAAATATCAAAATAATATTTATTAATTTATTTTATTTATTGTATTTTAATTCATCTAACTATTTAATTATGTATTACTATTAATAAGATTATTTTAGTGAATGACATTCATTTAGTCATTGAAACTAGTATTACTTACCATTAGTTTATAAACTGAAAATGAATACCTAATTTGAGAGGAATGGAGTATCAATTTATAGAGATCAAAAAAGCATTAGGGTTGGATTACTCAATGGGTTGGTCATACGAGGGTTCATGGGTGTGAGTTAATCTGCATACTAGTTGATCTAAACTGAATCAATTTACTAATGATCTAAATTCGTTAATTTATAAATATAGCTAACCCAACATGCATAACTTTAGTTCGATTATTGGTTGAGTTTCTGAACTCATAGACTCAGATGATACGACTACAAGTGCATTATTATATTGTGTGATAAATAAAATGGTCCCCACAAGGACTTGAATTGAGCATTGATTTTTTACTTTTAGGGTGATAAGTTGAATGAGTATAAAATAGTTGGGTTGATTTTCATTTTAAAAATAACATTAAATATAAAGCATTGTAATATATTTTTTAATAAAATCTACCTCGGCCATTAAAAAGAACAAAGTCTAAAATAAGGCATAACTAGCCTATTTTATACAAAATCTTTCATAATGCCACTAGGAATATAATAAAAAATGTTGAAAGAATTGCAATTGACACCCCACTGTTCGTTATGAAATCGACACAAGTGTTTCCTTCTCTATAGATGTGTGAAATGAACAAGTGTCTATGAGAAAAAAACCAAGCAACTAAGTCATTGATATCTTAATTGCCAAGGCAATAGAGATTGATTATGGAAAGCTTACATGACATTTATTGAATCAGTTTCAATCCAAAGTTTGCATCAACCTCTTTCCATTGTAATCTTCATGGCTCGCGTAACTGCACTAAACTCAACAAGATAAGAAGAATACCACTCAACATTTTATGTAAAAGTAAGCACAAAACTTTCATGATTGTTTCTAAAAATCCCTCCACAACCGGCAAGGTCGAGAGTCATGGTGGGGGATGCCACAAGACCTCTTTGATTTGAGGAGCACAACAAGGAGGTCTAACATCCAACTTAAAGGCCTTAATGATTTGGAAGTCACCTACTGAGGAATAAGTTGTAGTAGTTGAGTTAGTACCAGTCAGCACAATATGATCTTTAATTTTGCTTATTGTGTGCGAGACATTAGGAGGTTTTCCGCTAAATCTATCAAAATTCCTTACCACTCAAAGATTGCTTAGAATGAAAGTAAGAGAGGTTTTAAGGATTATGGAACATTTCTAGGACCGATTAGTGATACAAGTTGTCCATCAATCTTCTAAAAGTTGTGGAGGATTATATATGTAGATAGTTGTGTAGAACCAAATCCAAATTTTCTTTGAGAAACGGCATTAAAAAACAGGTGTTTCGAGGTTTCAATATTACTTTTACAAAGGTTGCACCTGTAGGGTATTTGACAACCTTTGTACATGAGATTATCATTTGTGGGCAGTTTATCTGACACCAGCTTCCAAATGAACATAGATTTGGATGAAGGAATATCCTTGCACTAAATGATTTTAGCCTAGTCATAGCTGATAGATGGAGCCATGAATTTGTAAGCCTCTTTCAAAGTGAGGTTCATGTGCGGTTCAGGGGCCATATGAGAGAATCTACATCGTTGGTATTACTTATATGGATACCTTGAAACCTATCATGAAGGACGAGAAACAGAGACTTACAGCCATCAGGAAACTGCCATTCACCATTGTTGATGAAATATGCAACTTTGGTGTATAGTGAAATGTCATTAGATTAGAGAAACTCAAATCTTGTTTCAAGGATGGGGGAAGAGACACACCAAGTATCATGCCAAAACTGAATTTCGTTCCAATCGCCTAGGGACCAAGTGGAATTAAGCTTCACAGTGTGAAGTTAATGCTTGATTGCGGACCACAAGGATGAGAATATGTGATGCCTAATAGTGTCATAAGCTTTGAGAATACTACTTTTCATAATGATAGCCCAATCATCTTTACTAGTAATCATATCCCACCAAACCTTCAATTTGTAGATCTATTTATACTAAAAAGGGATCTCAAACCTAAGCCTTTATGAGCCAAGGGCCTTCACATTTTCTTCAAAGCAACAACTACCAACTTCCTTTTATTAGTTATGCCGCTCTATATGAAGTTTCTGATTGCCTTCTCAATGCTCCTCAGTAAAGAAACGGGTCAGGAGTAGCAAGAGATTGTGTGAATAAGCATAATTTGGATGACAGTCTTAACTAACATGACCCTTCCAGCCATAGAGATGGTGGACTATTTCCAAGCAGTCATCTTTTGAATGATTTTATCTACAATCGGTTTAAGGTATGAAATTATGTTCTTGGGGGATAGATGTTGGACACGATGTCTGGGACAACTTGTACATTAATTTAAAACAGATTGACAAATACTAAGGAATTAAAACAAAAGGCAATAAAGAACACAAGACAATTGGTAACTATGTTCATTGTAACATCACCTACATATGGGGGGCTTCCAACCCAAGAAAGAAAATTCACTCTTAATAGTATTAGTACAATTAGTATTAAATGAAAAAACCTTTTTTAATGCCCACTTCCTAATAATACTTGTGTCTTTCTATTTAAGACTCTTCCTAAATATGATAATCCCTCTCACTTTCTTTTAATCACCACCCTTTGGATTAATGCATTTAAAAGATTACAGATGTTGAATTACAACTTAACTAAACAATCTACCTTTATGCCTTGAATGTTCAATTTAGGGTTATTTAGAGGTTTACAACAAACAACAAGAATATAAAGACTCAACAAAAATCCTAGCACACTAGATCTTTAATGCTTATGTTGCATTCTCTTTGTTGATATGAGGAGTCTTTATATAACAATTCATTTGCTGGACTTTTCTCCAATGAGCATTTTAATTGATGACACCAGATTTGATTTTGATGAAGATTTGATTTGATTTGATCTTCATCTAAATTGATTTGATCTTAATAAATCTTTTAGAAAATCTTACTAATTAACATATTTCTAAAAGATACAACACATAGATGACAAATATCCTTGAAACCAAATCAAAAACTCACTCAAATTTACTCACTGAATCTGTCTTTCAAACTGAGGATAGATGTTAAACACATGCTGGAATATCTTGTCCCACATGTTGCATCTTCACCAAAAATACATCTTGTATTATCCATGTTGTTTTACCAAATACGGTCAACCAAAGGAACAACAATTTCCCCCTTTGGCCAATTTAGGATAAAAGAACTTACAACCTTTCAACAAGATGTGCAGGAGTAAATAAAAAAAATTGTATTCAGGAGAATACACGCATACACATATCACAGTAGAAGCACATACTTGTAGTGAGACTTACACACTTTCTCACACATAAACATGCTAACATAGTTGAAGGTCATATATTAGGCCAAATGCTCCAGCATATGAGCACACAACTAAACAATATGAGTATAAAGTAGCACTCCACACACCACATCGGAACATATACAGTAGCAGAAGCAGCACACATATCAGATAACTTGCAAGGTGGTTGCTACACCTCAATAGGAAAAATCAAACATGAACTCACAACATAAGCCGGGCATACATGCATGCACACACACCACCATTAATCCCTATGTTTGCTACTGTTTGGCAAGGGTTTTAAAAAAAAATAGAAAAATCATTTATAATGGACAAAACTGAGAATTATTGTCGTATTAGAACCATTTTCAATAATAAAGAGCCATTACAGACGAGCAAAGGAAAGCAAATAACATGCCCATATACAAGGTTCAAATAAAATAAAGCTTTGATCAAAACATAAAATGTTGCAATCACCAACATCCAACCATAACTTATGCTAAAAGACTTCAGTCTTCAGAGCTTTCCTCTTCTTTCCCACATGCAGTTTCTTCATCTTTCTCACTTCCAACTTCTTCCTCTTTCTCAACATCCTCTTATTTGGACATCATTTTATTCATCCTATCAATATTTTTCTTCCTTAAGGTGCATGAACTGATAGTTTCTTCAAGGGCTTTTGAGACTTCCTTAAGTTCAAGCAAAACATCCTTCTTGGTGGATTTGGATAAAGGGGAATAATTTTCATCAACAATTTTATCTTGATTTCTTGACACCGCAGTGTCTGGAACATGTGTTCCAACAAACAACATGTAGTTAAGAGTCAAAGGCATTGCCTTTTTGTTCTTAATTTTTTCAACATGCGTAATATTAGGGTGTTGGTTCAAGATGATTCCAATGTTAAAACAATGATAATCTATGGGAAGCTTAACAACAAAGGAATCAGCATGTGTTTCATGGTTTGATCAAACACATACTTTCCAAAATTAGCTTAGACTTGGTTCCTATTAGAAAGATTATCTTGGCTAGGGTAGAAGTTATACCTGAATTGTGGTTGGTGGGTGCCGAGTTGGCTGCCCCAATCTTGTTCAGTACTACATATTTCATACTTATACTTCTAAAGTGGAATAAACCTTTCTTCGCCCATTACTTGACTTTCCCAACATTATTTCTTTAGCTATCTTGTCAACATAAGAAACATTATTAGAATCTACAGACTTATTTATGCCTAAATACTCATTTATGATTTAATGAGAGAATTTTATTCAAAAACCTCTCACATACACTTTCCTAATTCTTTGCTTTCTTCCATATTACATTCATTAGATATGTTGACAATAAACTCCTTGACAATTTCTCATAACAAGGACACATGTATGACACGATCTTCATTAGTCTAGCATCCTTCAACAAATCCACAATTTCTTAACAATCAATAGCTTCTTTGTTAAGCTCTATTTCATGAGCAATTCTTTTTTGAAACACATATTTCAACTTCTGCATACTTGCTTTTGAATGGAATGATACATTATTCAAGGGAGTGGCTGAAATATTAACATGAATCATTTTTCCTCCAATCTTTCTCCTAGAGGTCACAATGTCCAAGACATCTGGCTCATCATCTGTCTCAGAGTCACTTATTTGCACAAGTTTTCTCTTTAGACACTTCTTCTCAGCATCCTTTTCTTCTTCTTTTTCAAAAGCCCTTTTATATGAGATTTTTGTTTCACCTTCTCAACATTATTCATTGCATACTTGGGAGTAACAAATTTTAGCTTCTTCTTGCCTTTAACTCTATTAGTTATAGACTTAGCAATACTTCTCATTACTGTCATTGTAGGTTCTTCATCAGTCTCAGTTTCTTCATCAATATTCACCACTTCTGTTTCTACAGCTTTCTCTTGAGGTTTGGTAACACTTTCAATAATATTCTTCGTGATATTGGCAATGGAAATATCATCACCCTCATTGTATTTATCAGTATATTTACTCTTATTACTCTTGGCCTCAGCCTATACATTATGAGGTTCTACATCACTCCAATCTTCATAGGAAGTATCATCCAGACGAGTGTCAAACACATGAATATCCACAACTGGTTCAATAGGGGGTTCAGCTTGTCGTTCACCAGATGTTGGAACATATGTTTCAACATTTGATTTAACATGTGGATCAACATGTGATTCAACATGTGGTTTCTCAATAATGTTTTCAACATGATCAATTTTTTCCAAATGAGGTTAGACTCAGATTCCTTAGTAACATTCACAGATTCAACAAGATTATGAACATGCACAGACCCCCAATGTTTTTCCCAATGGGGTTGGACTCAGTTTCCTTTTTGTGTTTGAGGCTTACAATGTCGTCACGCCCGTGGGAATTGGTCCCGCCTGACCCCTAAGAGGAGTAACCTTTGAAATATTTCTTTAGGTAGCCTTGTTTGATTAGACACTCTATCTATTTCTTGATCTAATATAAATCTTTTGTGTGATGTCCTTTCACCATATGAAATTTAGACCATCTTCCAGGCTCAGGTCCCATAACATTTTCCTTTTGAAGCAGGAGGTGTAGAAATACCATGTAGGTGGAGAACTTCGCACCATACCGGTTAAAAGTGAGCATTTATGGGCTTGAAGCTCTCCACAACCTTTCTATTTCGCTTAAACATTATATTGTACCAGACAGGCGAGGTGCATTTACTTTTCCATGGGTGTTGTGCGCCTTCGGTGTTAGGAACACACTCTTTCACACCATAGGCTTTCATCTCAGTGTTACTCTCCTTGCCCTTTATATAGAACTTCACCCTTGTGACTACCTCTGCTATCCAAGATCCTGGTCATTGGGAGATGGATTCTTTAAAGTGCCTTGCTTTGAGACCATTATGAAATTCCCATACGAACATTTCTTGGTTTTGATGGATAACTCTAATGGTGGCTTCATTGAAACAAATGCGGTATTTCCTAGGTGACTTTGAGGTTTGGATGGACCATCATAAGGTTGCATCTCCGAAAGTGCTTTTCAAAAGCTTGCACTTCAGAGAACCAAGAGCTCCTATGATGAACATCTACGTGTTAATGGAGACAACATATTTTTAAGGGTCACCACGCCCATCGAACTTCGCCAAGGAGGGATGCTTGAAACCTTCGGGGGTAAGTGCTTCCCATATCTCGTTTGAAAGTGGATATGAGTGGTTTCTTATTGGTGTTGTTAGATGTTTAGGGATTAGGAAATTATCGTTCAGATGTTGATTCTAACAGCGTAGGTTATCCAAAGTGGCACACGTCTTCACTATGGCGTTTGGGATCGTTCATACATCTAATATCCTCATACGGGGGGATTGTTCTCTCTTAGCCACCATAACTGGGAGGAGTTAGGGTTAGGAGCATAGGTTTTGGCGAGTGTTATGATGGAGGTGATAAGTGAAGGTGTAGCCCATGTTAGTTTTATCGGGGTCCCACTATGGGCGCCACTGTACTTATCAAAAAGCTTTAAGGTGATTGTAGGGCTAGCTCGCGGTGGTGAGAAACTCTATTTTGAGGTGATTGTGGTAAGGATAGAGTAATCTCACGTTAGGTGAGGAGTTTTGTGTCTTTGAGGTATTCCATGTGTATTTGAGTTATCTCCTTAACCCTAAAATTGGGGTATTTATAGAGGCTTATGAGCCTAGATTTAGGGGGCTCATAGGACATATTAACCGCTCCATTTTTACTGGGGAAGACTTTGACTACCTATTTCTTAGGGGTTCATGGTCAAGACTTCCTGCACATGTTGTAATAGGTTATGCCCATGCAACCTATCCACATTTCTCATCAAGGTAAATAACCAGTAGAGTAAAGGTTATATATGGTCGCCATACTCCAGGGTGATTGCCTTATGAGACTTTGCCCAATGCAACCTTGTGATAGGCCTTTACAAATATATCACTATAAAAATAAAGAAAATTAAACAAGCAATAACATGATACAAAGTAAGAAACAATAAATTAACTTAAGAAAAACCTTATATTATTACTAAAATTGAAGCAGAGGAATATCGAAAACCAAAACTAAACATATTAGATGCTTCTAAATTTCCATAATGTTAATAAAATGAGAAGATGACTAAATGATGACGACATGCCTTATATTATGAAGAATTTGATGTCCTAATTATATAATAATGATCATTCTCATAATTACTTGGCAACCCCATTAAGCAAAACTAAATTTGACAATTTTCAAAAGTTGATGGAAAAATACGATTGTGATGCTTCAACACGAGTTGACTATGTTACCTTCTAGCTTTGTTGATCTCATCTTGAATTTTAAGATTATTCGTATTTTGTCATACTAACAACATGTTGTGTTGCCTCAACACTATCCGACAGTGTTGCTTGTTTTCTCTCTCTTTTTCCAACTTTTCTCGATCAGTTTTACTTTTTTTATCCAACAATTTGTCTATAGTGTTTCTTTAGTCAATATTATCCTTTAAAAACACCTTTAGAGATTCTCTTGTTCTTTAAAAACAAAATGTAGTTAAGAAAAGTCCTTAAATTAAACTAAGTGAATTAACTTATCTTATAACCTAAGGGCTAAATAAAGTAAACTACCATGTTATAATTAATTAGTATTATCAATATTTAGACAATGAAAAACTACCTTAGGATTGATGCATTTCATGTATTTTCACTACAATAAAAAATATCTTTTACCTCGGTTGAAAAAGAGATCTTACATCGGTTTCACATGCGAGGTAACGAAGGGCATCAAGAAAAGTGCATATTTTACCTTTCGGTTAAAAAAACGACGGGTATTATGTAAAGGTCATGGGTTTGATCCCCATGAAGGTCTTTTTAAAATCTGAAATGGCGAAAAACATGTCTCTCTTCGGTTTTGACATTTCACCGAAAGATATACCACTTTTTCACCTCGTTTTTCTCATAAAACCAATGGGTAAAATAATTTTGAATTTATTAAATCTAATGTGAATGACTTATTTTACTAAATCCTATACTGAAGATATAACTTCTCAAATTTGGTTAGGAAAATAATTATATGAACAATTGTGTTATATTTGAAGAAAACCTTATATTGATTAATCATTTTAAAGCATCATGTAACTCATCATTACTCATCTCACGTTTTTTTATGGTTAAAACCTATCAATGTTTCAAGTTCTTTATTCAACACTTACTTTTCTACTTATTCTTGAAAAATGAACAAATATGAAAGAAAGTTGAACAAAAACTAGAAGCACTAGAGAGATTTTAACCCTAAAAGAGCATGAGATAAATGATGAGTTGCATAATGGTAGAAAAACATTATTCAGTGTAAGCTATGTTTCTAATACAACATCATTTTTCATATGATTATTTCCAAAATCAATTTAATAGGTTATATGTTCAAAGATGGTTAGTGAAACAAACAATCAACATTAGATATAATAAACTCAACTCGATGAAATAAAATGAGAGTTGCACAAAGAATCACAAAAAAACATAATCTCAATATCAATATTAATCTCAAACTCAAACACAATAACGACAACTAAACTACAACATACAAATTTATTAAAGTCAACTAAAAAACAACAACTTAAATTAAACAACATCACAAAAAAAAACAATCAACAATATCAATAACAACAACATCAATAAATAACCTTTAGGGTTTAAGGTTTCAACAACAAGAACAAGAACATTTGAAGCTAGCGGAAATATACCCGAAATCATTGCACGCTCAAATACACAACATAGTCGCCATCAAACTTTATTTATTCCCGAAGGAAAGGAAAAACATCGATAAAACTCAGGGGAAATGAGATAACTGGATAAGAAAATCGATTATGAAAGGGGAAGGTATTAGCATCCCTTACATCCGTTGTACTCAAGGAGAATCGTTTTGATTGTTCTTGCTCGAATGGGTGTTATATATTAAGGTTACTCGCAAAAGAATAAGGTAAAAAGAAAATAATAGATAAAATGCTCGGTGAGGATTTGGGCCCTCATGCCTATGTATCCTTATAGTGCAATAACGAATTCAGAGCTCCGTAGTTCATAGAACTAATGATGAGAGGTGAAAATAAATTATGATCAAGGTATGGTCTGAACCAAAGGATAATATGATTTGAACTCCAAAAAGGGATGAAATCTGAATCCAAGAGTAAAATTGTTATAGACTAAGACGTGAAGGAAATTGCGCATACCCACTATATTATCATGACCGAAAAGAATGAATTAAGTGTTTGGTTTTATAGCACAAGCAACTCTTGGTTCATAAGCTGACACAAGATAAAGCTCTAAAAGATAATGTATTTGGCTCAAACATAACAATATATCACATGGAGTGAATGATTCAATGATTGAAGGTAGATAGTGGCTCATGAAAGATATGAATGGTGCCCTACGGCAGAAGAAGGAATAATTAGGATTGTGCTCGCCAAGGGTTTAAAGCCTTGTGCCTACATACTCTCATCATGCAATGAGAAAGTCAGAGCACTCGTAATTCGTGGAATCACGAAAACAAAGGATGAAACAAAGAAGTGTTTGTATAAGCAACAAGGACTAACAAGATAAACACAACTAAAAGGGTATGATTGAAGTGACGAACAATAACTTATACCAAAAGATAATGGTAGCATGGGAACCTATAAAGGCAAATGAACTTTGAACCAAGGAGTAAACAAACAAACCAACAAGTGGGGGGCTTAAGGCATGGTATCACTGTATTGGAATGACCAGAAACAAAGAGATTTAAATGTCTAGAAATAAGCCAAACAACTCTTGGTTCACAAGGTGGACTGCCGCTATATCGTCCTAAAAGGGTATGTACGGGGCCCATAGGAAAGTGTTGTTTGGGTACAAGAAGCAGCGTCTCATTGTAGGGAATAAACGATTTGAAAATTGAAGAATAATGGTATCTTAGATCCATGGAGGAATAAACTCTGAACCAAGGAGTAAACCGGCGTCTTGGCCAAAAAATAAAGAATAAAGTGTTTGGTGTCGTTACCAAACAGCTCTTGGTTCACAAGGTGGACAGCCGATATATTTCCTAAAATGATGTGCATGGAATCCAAGAAAACATGATATTTTATATAAAAAAGATGGTATTAATTGATGAGTGGTCACAACTGAGGTAGAAATAAATAAGGTAGAAATAAATAGGGTAGCTCGCGGAGAATCTGAACTCTCATGCGTACGTATTCTCACCGTGCAATGAGAAAGTCAGAGCTTTCGTAGTTCAGCCTACTACGGCTGAAAAAAGGAAGATAGATTGATTTCCAAGGTACATAACCCTTTGTAAGACCCCAAATTTGACCCTAAGATCCCTCGTGATATCTCATCACATGCATTAGCATTGGGATCACACCATGGCATCCTCCTTACCCCTCATTCGTTGGGTTTGCATTGGGAGAGATCGCCAAGCGCATTTGATTGTATCATACTTTGTTTTCTATTATTTACTCACCAAAAATACCAAAAATATGTCAATGTATAGTTTGTTGCTTTTGTAGGTCATGTGTATACTCACCTATGCTCCATCAAGTTCATATCGAGGGTTTGAAACCCTCAATGCAAGGAGATCAATCAAGAAATGGTTATAGACATCATATACGGATCCCTATGGTCTTCACATATTATTTTGATCAATAATTCATCAAGAGTTTGAAGTTTGTTTGCCTTAGAAGCCCTAATTCATTTGGGTGTCTTGTGTGACTTCCTCAACAAATTTCTTCATCAATTTATCAAATATTTCAAGGGATACTTCATATTACATCATATTATGCATATATGATCCTCCATGAGTCCCAAAAGTCAAGAGAATGTCAAGCTATCAAGATGGTTCATGGTGGTTGACCAGAGAAAGTCAACTGGTCAAAACTGGGGTTCCCTAGACCATATCTCCTACAATTTTTGTCATATGAAAATGATTCCAAGATAAACGTTACTCCTTATGACATTACAAACAACTTTCATGTTGAATTCAAGAGCTAGTTTTGCTTGGAAAGTCATGTTTTATGGTAAAACATTATAGGTCATTTTGTCTGAACCATGGTTAGGAGGTCAACTTCCCAACACCATAACTTGCTCATTTTTTATGATATGAAATCCATTAAAATTAAATTATCAAATTAAAGATGTATACTTCAACTTTTATGTTTTAAATAAGTTCAAATTCAACTTTCAAATGTATGTTCCAAGAGGAAACATTATAGGTCATTTTGGGTCATTACCATTGAACAAGTGATTTTCCTCAACTTCTAAAATGCATAACTCCTTCATGCCAAATCCATATGAGGTCAAATTGGTGACCCAGATGAATAGGTTTTAAAGATATACAACTTTGATGAAGTAACTCTTTCGATTTGAAGTCCATAGCAAAAGTTATTCAAGGTGGAAGAAGTGACCATTTGACTTGGTACTTAGAAAATTTTCATATATGTTTGATTTGAAGGAGAATTGCGGTCCAAAACGCAACGGAAATTAAAATTTTCTCCTTTAGAGATCCTTACGAATGGTCATGATCAGTGATAGAATATTTACCTCTTGTGATGATCGAAACCTTTGGTGCAGATCTCTTGTGACGATCAAAACCTTTGATGCAGATCCACGAAGCGATCACGAACGTTGAACGATGACAACGTCTCTACTCAGTCCACACGAACGGGTTCCTTCAATCTCAGTGCTAGCTGGTACGAATGAAGGCTTTGAGTGAGAGAGAGAGAGTGAGAGAAAACGAAAATAATGCAACCGCAAATTTTTGCTTCTGCACAAGGGTTCTATTTATAGAACCACTTGTGTGGGCTTCAAGCTAAAAGCCCACTTAAGTGTATTTTGGCCCATATCTTATAATATGCCCAAAATCACTTAAGCTCATGGTACCTTACCATATTTCGTATTCTACTTAAGTACATCGTACCTTACGATGCTCTATAACTCACTTAAGGGCACCGTACCTTACGGTATTCCTTAGTTACTCTATCTCTCATCAATCCGTCCTTTGTGTGTGACCCTGTAGGTTTTCGTGACGTTGGCAATTATATTAAATCACGCATTTAACATAATAAACAGTGAGCGGTATCTAGCAACACATCACTGCTACCCAAGACACGAAAATGTCATGTGATCTGACAATTCCTTCTGTGATAATATTTATGTGTATAATTACCCCTTTGCCCTTATGTCTATATTGAACACAAGGCATAGACCGTGTCATCCTTGTCCAGTTCAATATTGGGCCCATAGACATTTATCCTGTTATGCAGGATGGGCAAATTCCATCTAGGTCACTCATGTCCCTCAGCATGCTTTGTGGAGTACCCATCAACTGTCTTTATGGTTATCCAGTTACGGACAACGTTGGATCAGCAATAAAACACTCGACTCTACATCTAGGATCCATAGTGGTTTCAGGTCGAAGAGTGGAATACACTATTATCACCATGAGAATAACTTATGACACCTTGCATAACTTTCTATATAGTATTCTTATAGCGGGTCAATCCGGTATAAATATTACTCCTAATATTCATACCTATGTTTAAGACTTGATAACTCTTTATCCATGATCTATGAGATGTGATCATCAGTCCACAAATATAATAGTCTTAATGCTTTAATGTTATCCCACTTCACACTAAAGCTCGACTACGGATACTTTAAGAATAGTGTCCTTATGTTTAATGTGTTCTCATGATTAAGTCACACTTAATACATTAAACGGACTATCTATTCCAGGGACTTTATTAATCAACCATAATAAAGAAAATGCCTTTTATTATTAATAAATAATTCGATACAAGTACCAAAAGTATTGGCCTCTAGGGCTTACACCAACAATCTCCCACTAGCACTAGAGCCAATCAGGCATACCCTTAATACCCATAGATCTAGTATGGCCATCATGCTTCTGCTGCGCAAGAGGCTTTGTCAGTGGGTCAGCAATATTGTCAAGTGTAGGTACTTTACATATTTTCACATCTCCTCTATCTATTATCTCTCGAATGAGATGATAACGCCTAAGTATGTGTTTGGATCGTTGGTGAGATCTAGGCTCCTTGGCTTGTGCAATAGCACCATTGTTATCACAGTAGAGACCAATGGGATCCACAATGCTAGGAACTATGCCAAGTTCACTAATGAACTTTTTGATCCAAACAACTTCCTTTGCTGCACTTGAGGCAGCAATATACTCGGCCTCGGTTGTAGAATCAACAACTGTATCTTGCTTTGAACTTTTCCAGCTCACAGCGCCACCGTTTAAGCAAAACACATAACCAGATTGCGATCTAAAGTCATCCTTATCTGTCTGGAAGCTAGCATCGGTGTATCCAATTACAGCCAACTCTTCCTGACCTCCATATATCAAGAATGAGTCCTTAGTCCTTCTCAAATACTTCAGGATATTCTTGACAGTTACCCAGTGAGCATCACCAGGATCAGATTGGTACCTACTCGTTGCACTTAAAGCATACGAGATATCTGGTCGAGTACATAACATGGCATACATGATAGATCCTATTGCAGATGCATATGGAATCTTATTCATGCGATCCCTTTCTTCCTTAGTTAAAGGGGATTGTGTTCTTGATAGACACAGGCCATGTTGCATAGGTATGAATCCTTTCTTGGAATCATGCATATTAAAGCGTCTTAACACTTTGTCTATGTATGTACTCTGACTTAGGCCAAGCAGTTTTTGTGATCTATCTCTATAGATTCTGATTCCTAATATATAGGCTGCTTCACCTAGGTCTTTCATAGAAAAGCATTTCCCCAACCAAGACTTTACTTGTTGTAGGGTAGGGATATCGTTTCCAATGAGTAATATGTCATCTACATACAATACCAGGAAAACGATCATGCTCCCACTAACCTTCTTGTAGACACAAGGCTCATCTTCGTTCTTGATGAATCCATATTGTTTTACTGTTTCATCAAAACGAAGATTCCAGCTTCTGGAAGCTTGCTTCAATTCATAAATTGATCTTTGTAACTTACATATCTTTTGGGCTTCCTCTGGTATGTCAAATCCTTCAGGTTGTGTCATGTACACATCCTCAAGAAGATTTCCATTAAGGAAAGCAGTTTTGACATCCATCTGCCATATTTCATAATCAAGATATGCAGCGATAGCAAGTAAAATCTGAACAGATTTAAGCATTGCAACTGGTGAAAAGGTTTCTTCATAGTCAATCCCATGAATTTGTTTATATCCTTTTGCAACCAGTCTTGCCTTATAGGTATGTACCTTACCATCCATGTCAGTCTTCTTTTGAAGACCCACTTGCATCCTATAGGGTTAACTCCTACAGGAGGCTCTACCAAGGTCCAAACTTGGTTTGTGTACATGGAATCCATTTCAGATTTCATGGCTTCTAGCCACTTCTCAGACTCGGGACCAGTTATGGCCTCTTGGTAGGTCACAGGCTCATCTTGATCCATGAGTAATACATCACCTTGATCAGTTATGAGATATCCATATCTCTCAGGTAGTTGACGTATCCTGCTTGACCTACGCTGGTTTTGTTCTACTTGAGCAGGTTGCTCTTCCACAACTTCTTGTGTTTCCTGCTCTAATTCCTCCATAGGTGTATCTATGCTTTGTGATTCTTGAATTTCTTCAAGCTCTACTTTCCTCCCACTGGTTCCTTTGGAAATAAAATCCTTTTCTAGGAAAACTCCAGTTCGAGCGACAAACACTTTGCCCTCAGAAGGATTGTAGAAGTAATACCCTTTTGTTTCTTTAGGATACCCCACAAATAAGCATTTGTCAGATTTGGGCTCAAGCTTAGTTGAAATTTGTCGTTTCACATAAACCTCACAACCCCAAATCTTCATGTAAGACATATGTGGTTTCTTACCACTCCATATCTCATATGGTGTCTTCTCAACCTTTTTGGATGGAACACGGTTAAGTGTGTAAGCTGCTGTCAATAGTGCATATCCCCAAAAGGAGTTTGGAAGATCGGCGTGACTCATCATGGATCGGACCATGTCTAACAGGGTTCGATTTATTCTCTCAGATACACCATTCCATTGGGGTGTTCCAGGAGGAGTAAGTTGGGATAGGATCCCACACTCTTTCAGATGGTCATCAAACTCTAGGCTTAAATACTCACCACCTCGATCTGATCGAAGAGTTTTAATATTCTTACCTAGTTGGTTTTGTACTTCATTCTTGAATTCCTTGAACTTTTCAAAGGACTCTGATTTGTGTTTCATTAAATACACATAACCATATCTACTGAAATCATCAGTAAATGTGATGAAGTACTGAAAACCTCCTCTGGCTGGTATGTTCAGTGGTCCACATACATCAGTATGTATTAGGCCCAAAAGATCATTCGCTCTTTCACCTTTTCCTGTGAATGGAGACTTTGTCATCTTTCCAATTAAACAAGATCTGCATGTCTCATATGATTCATAATCAAAAGAGTCCAAGAGTCCATCTTTATGGAGTTTGGAAATGCGTTTCTCATTTATGTGGCCTAATCGACAATGCCAAAGGTAAGTTGGATTTAACTCATTAGGTTTCATCCTTTTAGTATTAATGTTATATATAGGCATCTCGAGATCAAGGACATATAGTCCATTGCTCATTTGTGCAGTAGCATAGAATATATCATTCAAATAAATTGAGCAATAATTGTTCTTTATTATAAATGAAAAACCAAACTTGTCCAAACAAGAAATGGAAATAATATTCCTGCTAATTGCAGGTACATAATAGCAGTTCTCTAACTGAATTATTAAACCACTAGGTAAAGTCAATACATAAGTTCCTACGGCTAAAGCAGCAACCTTTGCTCCATTGCCAACTCGTAGGTCAACTTCACCTTTTGCCAAATCTCTACTTCTTTTTAGCCCCTGCACATTTGTACAAATGTGAGAACCACATCCAGTATCTAATACCCATGATGCAGAAGTAGATAAATTTATTTCAATAACAAAAATACCTGAAGTTGAAGTCTCTACTCCATTCTTCGTATCTTCCAGGTACTTTGGGCAGTTTCTCTTCCAGTGTCCGGTCTTACCGCAATGGAAGCAGGTGCCTGTCTTTGCTATGCCTCCTCTAGGCTTCAAAGCAGCAACAGTGGGTCTGGAGTTTGGCAACTTCCTTGCCTTTCCCTTTATCACCCTGCTTGGTAGGCCTTTTGTTCTGTCTCTTTCCATTTCCGATCATCAGAATGGACTTCCCTTTTGTCTTCAGATTCTGCTCAGCTGTTCTCAACATGCCTAGCAGTTCAGGAAGAGATTTATCCATATCATTCATATTGAAATTTAGGACAAATTGACTGAATCTTTCTGGCAACGATTGCAAGATCAAATCAGTCGCAAGTTCCTTTCCGAGGGGAAAACCCAACCTTTCAAGGTTTTCCACATACCCAATCATCTTGAGCACATGGGGACTTACAGGGGCTCCCTCAGCTAACTTGCTTTGAAAAAGGGCTTTTGAAACCTCAAACCTCTCATGCCTTGCTTGCTCTTGATAGAGCAACTTCAGGTGTTCGATCATATCGAACGCTGACATGTTCTCATGTTGCTTTTGCAATTCTGAGTTCATGGTAGCTAGCATGAGACAAGCAGTTTCATTGGCATCATCGACATGCTTCTTATAAGCATCTCTTTCTGCCTTAGGTGCAGAACTAGGAGGTTCCTCTTCAGGAACAGGAGTCTCCAAGACATACAGCTTTTTATCATGTTTAAGGACAATCCTCAGGTTTCGGTGCCAATCCAGGAAATTTGTCCCAGACAATTTTTCCTTGTCAAGGATTGATCGCAAGATGTTGTTAGAGGTGTTTGTTGTCATGGTAATCTACATAAGAATTAATGGAAATATAAGTATCATTGACATATTTAATTAGGCCTTTAATCAAATATGCTCCCACTATTTTACTCAAAACAAATGACCCTCATCATTTGATTCGGAAAATCCCGTTGGAAGATTTTCTAGTGGGTCGAGATCCATATTTCACTTCGTTCTAAGTCCGTGTAGGCGGATTACACAAAACTAGGTTATTTAGGTAGGAACTCCTTCCAATTGTATCTCATACAACTCTCGAAAATTTCAGTTGGGTGAATAACTCCTTATTCCAATCCATCATATGGATTATTCCCAACTCTTGCTTCTAAAACATATATGATATTATTATAATTAAGTTTGACCCATTGTCTTAGCAGTTGGATATTACAATTATCCCATCGCATCTTACTAATATAGAACATGCACCTCGCTTTGGCGAAACCTACATTATCCGATACTAGTCTTGATGAGTGCTAAAACTTGGAAAGCAAACATATATAATATCATCATAATTTGTTTAGTTAAGTTTGACCCATTGTTTTAGCAGTTGGATATTACAATTATCCCATCGCACCTTACTAATATAGAACATGCACCTCGCTTTGGCGAAACCTACATTATCCGATACTAGTCTTGATGAGTGCTAAAACTTGGAAAGCATAAACTTAATATTTTAGTTTGAGGGAATTGCAATTGTTATGATCTCACCGGCTTGTTTATCATATAAATCGTCTCTCACATGCATCAACATACATTCACATGCATCAACATACATACAAACAAAATGAAACAGTTATGGCCCCTAGCGCAATTGTTCTCCCAAGCCAATGAGAGAACCTAAGCTAACCTACAACGATCTAAGCTTCTCCAAGCAAGATCTTCAAGGTTGTCCTCCTTTAATATTGAATTCTTCTCTAAGCTTCTCCAAGCAAGATCTTCAAGGTTGTCCTCCTTTGATATTGAAATCTTCTCTTTCTTTGTAACATTGTCTTCTTCTCATTCTTCATAACATTACATAGAAGAAACTTGTTTTACATACGAGGGATTGAGATGAGAAAAGAAGTTACATTCAGAGATTAAAAGGAGAGGCACGACACGCAGGTCGTATTTAAAACCGAAAACAAAATAAAGGAAGACTAAGGCCATAACTGATCACGACAGGGCAATAATAACAAACACATTATTATTATTATTTTAATTCCTTTAATTAATTAAAACAAAATTAAATCACACTACGCAGAGTTAGCCGAGGGTTGGAGGGGCAGCGCCCTGTCCAAAATTTTAATGAACAATTCATTTGAAATGGACATTGTTTTGTATGAACACAACCCTTGCGTAGTCACAAAACAGGAACCCCAAAATTTTGACTCTGGGAGTGTGACGACCGTCACAGGCGTGTGACGACCGTCACAGGCGTGTGACGACCGTCACAGGCAATGTGAGTGTGACGACCGTCATGGGCGTGTTACGACCGTCACGCATCCAGTTTGTTACGCCTGTTACGCTCGTCACACGAGCTTCACGCGGCCAAACTAATAGGACTTTGAAACAGTCTCCGGACCTCTTCCAAAAAACCCTAAATTCACAACTCCTTGACGGCACAACCCTTGCGCCGTCACCAACCCTAATGCGCCAATTTCAGACCGTCAAACACACCTCGATTGTTGATTCAGTATGATTGATCAACAGGTCATTGCTTCACCATACTAATGTCGGATTCCGAAGCAAATGACCATTGATCGCTCAAAGGAAAACAATCATTTAGTGTTCGAATGAACGAAACAGAAACAGTATATCACATATACCGTATTTTGCATTAGGATTACTTATATCATATATAAGTTGATCGGTCTCAATTGCGTAACCTATGGACAATCGATGTATCGCTGCTTCACCATACTAATGTCGGATTCCGAAGCATAGTCAACATCAATCATCCAACTCGTACACTCATGATGCCAAATTTAATTGCCCGTTTAATTAATTGATTCATTCTATCTTTTAATCATATTAATACAGAAATTAAACAGCTATCCGAGTCATGGTTTCGTAAGTGGCTCTGATACCACTGAAGGAGAATTGCGGTCCAAAACGCAGCGGAAATTAAAATTTTCTCCTTTAGAGATCCTTACGAATGGTCATGATCAGTGATAGAATATTTACCTCTTGTGATGATTGTTGAAATGTATTTTTCGTGTCGGGTTTTTGTTATCGTATCCACAAAGATTGTAAGATATCACTGCCGTTCAATGGTTGAATTAATCTTAACTTAATGTAACAATAGGGTTTTGGTTTTAATCAAGTTATCTTGCATACAAAGTAATTAATTGCGGTAAAAGTTATGTTTTGATTAAATGAGAAATATTGTCAAAGTTAGGTTTCAATGATCACTTTGCATGTATTAGCTCGGTCAACAATCTTATAAACTCCTTTAGATGATAAATAATTTCACAAGGTCCTCTCAATGCGTTTCTCTCGAACACCCATTGTGAGTTTTGCCATTTTGATCCATTGTTTCTCTCGAACACAATCTATCAAAATGACAACCTTTTGGTTCAACCTTATGGTGAACAAAATCATTCGTTACTATCTCTAGCTAACAAACAAGTTTGGATGAAAACCTAGGTCAAGAATCGGTAAACATCTCTCGATCATAAACCAACACAAAGAGTTTTAAATAGAAACAAAGTTTTCATCATATATTTACCGTTAAAGAGTTTACATATGAGGATCCTTACATTTACACACAAAGCTAGAAATCACCTACATCTAACCTTGACAAATGGATGACTTAGCTACTCATTTTCATGGTAGCTTGGTCGGCAAGTAAGGAAAGAAGGTTGATCAACATCCAAGTCGGATAATCGAAGTTGGATGGGAATCCACCTTCTTTTTGTGGAAGATGGTTGCTAGATGAAGAGAAATGAAAAACTAGGGCATAAGAGCTCCCAAAACAATGCTGCAAAAATATCTAGAAAAAGTACAGAAATGGAAAAGTTGGTAAAAATGAGGTATGGTGCTCAAAAGTGGCACCTGCTACTTATAGACCTCAGCTGGTCTGTCAAGTTCGCTAGGCGAGCAGAATGGCTCGCCTAGCGAGGGTCTAAAATGGGCACAAAAGGCCCCTGCGCCCAGAGAAAATAGGGCTTGCTGAACTGTGATGTTCGCCTAGCGAACATACCTTCGCCTAGCGAAGGACACGCCTCAACCTTCGCCCCAGCGAGGTTGAGAGGTTTTGCTACTGGAATGCTCGCTGGGGACTCGCTAGAGCTTCGCCTAGCGAGTGAGTGCTGGCTGCGTTTTTCACCAAAACAGAATGAACTCGCTACCACATTCGCCTTGAGCTCGCCTAGCGAATTAATTTGCTAATTTACTGGAGCTTTTCGCCTTGAGCTCGCCTAGCGAACCAAAGCTTCGCCACAGACTCGCCTAGCGAGCAGGCAGATGAAATGCTTGTATTCTTTGGTTCCTTTGCCAATTTCTTTGTGTCTTCATTTTCAATTAGTTCATGTCTTTCCTGCACAATAACACACAAATCAAAGGCACCAAGCTTGTTTATCAATGTAATGCATTCCATGTAAAACAAATGTGGTTTTGACAATTTTAGCAAGGAAAAAGAGTGAAAGATGCCCACATATGATAGCTCTAATAAGCACTTTTGGGCATCTAACAACTCTCCCCAACTAGATTCTTGCTTGTCCTCAAGCAAAGTATGCCTCTTGAAGGACAAGAGGATTTGCTTTAAGAAACGGTTTCTCCGAAGTTGGATAAACGGCTCAAACACAAGCGAAATCAGCAAATACAAGTTCCCAACGGTTCGAATAAAATAATACATAAGAACTAAAACTTAAATAGCAATGCAAAATATTTATCTATCTACAACAATACTATTCTGAATGAATCATCCTATCTCTCCTCTTCGAATAAGGAATGAAGATTTTGCGCGTTTGCAACCGCGGGACTAATCTCACTCACTAACAAATAATGAAGATATCAAATAGATTCATACAATGTCTAACAATTAAAAATGGTACTGTGGAAGCATAAAGATCACTAAGGGCTTTTCGGTTGAAGCTTGGTTAGGTTAACAAACAAGGGTCATTTCTAAGGCCATTGAAACGAAAGTGCCGATGCAAAAGAGACATTCACAGTATTATTCACACTACTCGACTTTGTTTCATTTGTTTCTTATTTGTAACCTTCACAACACATATTCCACAACTCAATTTTTATTTTTCACTATTTTTCTTCCGAGCAAGCATTTTTTCATTCTTTCTATTTTTGTTCTTTTCTTTCACATCAAATATACAAAACAGATGTTTCTTTTCTATATTTTCTATACATATATTTTTCTATGCTTGCTCGGTTTTTCTTATCTTTTTCAAGAGTTGTGGTACTTACCAATTCTTTTTCGTTCTCCCCAACTTATTTCTTCCACACCCTAAGTGAATGCTCTTAACTTTTTGCGGCAAAAGAACAATAATCAAGATTTTCCGGGTTGTAAAAAAAAGATTTTTGAGATCTCGCTTTATTTCAAGCCGAGATTCAACTGTTTAGGCTCAAAGGGGTTAACGAATACTCTCTCTGCTCACAGGTAAGTTGTTTTTGGATGTAGTTGTGCTCAAAAGAAAACAAGTGCCTTGATCATTTCTAATTGCTTCCACAATTTCACAATAATAAAAGACAAAGAATGAATCACATGAATCAACAAAACTTATTAGAATCCAGCATTTAAGTGTACAATGGAGGTTTCCTCACAATTTGTGGTTTTAAGTTCTAGATGAAGCATTCATTCAATTATGTTGCAAAAAGACAATATTCAATTTACCAAAAAGAGTAAAGTTCCTAATGCATTCTAAAATTCTAGCCGACGGTAACCATGTACCTTAGCTTCATTCACTTGTTTATTCTTATCATTGCCATCCAAGCTCGGATGCACCTTCATTGGGTACTTCTTGAGGAGCAACCAATCTAGAAGGGTTTGCCACTCAATCAACCAAAAATTTATTAAACACACAAAATTAAAAACAAAAATAAATAACATTAACTGAAAATATAAATTTGTTCGTGGGGGACAAAACACCCCAATAGTACAACACCATGGTCAAAATACAAAATCCGAAGATACAAATAGAAATAACATAAAAACTGAAAACACACAAAAACTTAACCCACAAAGGGCTCAGGACTCCTCTTCGCTACCGGCCTCAGAACCGGTAGCCTCATCATCAACATCATCATCATCAGCAGCCTCAGCGTCCACCCCCTCACCATAGACTGGCCTGTCCACAGGCCAATTAGCGTTAAGCATAAACTGCTCACGCGCTAACAATGCTCGAGCACCGGAGGGGTCATTACCTTGCAGCTCCAACCTCTGCATACTGTTGTGCATATCAATCATAGCTCGTTGGGATGCTGCCATCCACTCAAAACTGTAGTCACACACAGCCCGCAGGTACGGATCAAGTCCGGGAGAAGAAGCACTAGGACCATCAGCAGCCCGAGTACTTCCTGAGGCTGTACTGCCACCGGTAGTCTTAGCTCTACAGTATTTAGCCACATACCTATCATCGATAGGTGCCGGGATTCGAACCTGCCCACGAGACGGAAGTCTCACCCTAGCCTGAACACATAAGCTCATAATCAAACACGGGAAAGCCAAGGGACAATTAACACGAGCCCCTGACTTAAGCCCGCTCTCGACGACGGTCTTCAGCTCATTGGCGATTATCCTCGCCACATCAATCTCGACATTTGTGAGGATGGAATGGACTAAATGTGCCACTGGGATCGGCACAGTAGAGGTGTGTGATTTGGGCTGGATGTTGGTCAAAACCAAGAGCAGAATCAGCTGAGCCATGGGAGTCATGTCCTCCCGGTGATACCTCACAGGAACCCCAGATGGGTTCGGCTCAACCGATTTCCCAGGTAAAAGCAGGTCGGCGGTAATGGCAGGGACATCTCTGTGAAGTCTGAGGTCGGTGTGGTACTGGTCTCTCTGGTCAGCTCCCAGCTGGAGCGGTTCCCCTAGGATTCGGTTGATAGCATCCCGGTCAAATGGAATTTCACGCCCGGCAACTCTAGAAACCCAAGTGAAGGGCTCGTCGTCGTCGGGCAGTGCGTTAGCATAAAACTCCCGCACTGTAGCAATGTCGTAATGCTCCAAGGGACTTATCAACCTATCCCACTTCTTGGCGTCTATCAACCCGGCGAAAGTTCTGTAAGTGCCCTGTGGGTTGATCAGAAAACGCTTCTCAGGAAGTATTTTTCGCTTCTCCAGAGCGATGTATCTGGCGGCCTGTTTAGGGCCGACAAACTTGTCTTGGTCGAATTGAATAGGAACCGTTCGAGAAGTAGACGATGGTCCCTTTCTTTTCTTACCAGCTCCAGATCTAGACTCCATCTGCAAAAGATACAAAGAAACAACACACACCAAACAACAGGTTAGTCATCAAAGCATAATTTTAAAATACTGCCATGTTCGCTGCTGCTTCGCCTAGCGAAGTTGCAGCGAACGCTCGCCCCAGGTCGCCTAGCGAGCTGCTAGCGAACCTTACGGGTTTTGGGATTTTCTGCATTTTCAAAGATGTTTTCCCCAATACCCGTACTCTAATGGTTCCCACATCAGAACCTAATGATTTATCATGACAATGAATCGTTCTATGCTATTGGGGATTGCCTAATTGCATGCAAAACCTAAAGTAAAATTAAATCCCCAATTTGAAAACCTAAATGTACAAACATTGCAAACTCCCAAAATATTACATGCAACCTCAAGGTTCCCATACCACACTTATCCTATTTACCATTCACATTTGGAAATTAAGAGTGCAAACAAAAAGAAACATGTAATAGGGCAAACCTTAGGTATACGGATTTGGAAAAGAGAAGTGGGGAGAGTTTGCAAACTACCGAAAGAAGCACGTGTTGCGATAAAGATGCAAATGAGAGAGTTTTAGAAGCCAAGCACAAAATCCTCAGCAGAGCCGTTCAGACAAATTTTTGAAGGTAAGGGCAAAATGGCCCTGCTGAGATTTAAATAGTAAACAGTACTGCAGCGCTCGCTGCTGCCTCGCCTAGCGAGCAGGTAGCGAGCGTGCTCGCTACTGCCTCGCCTAGCGAGCTGCAAGCGAGCATGACAGCAAGTGCAAAGGCAAATGCAGCACTTGCAAGTCATCCAGCATGGGTTCAGCACAGTGTACTCCATACAACATAAAACATAAAACAGTAAATACTTACAATGTTGGGGTGCCTCCCAACTAGCGCTTGTTTAACGTCGGCTAAGCTCGACGGTGCGATGCTCACAGAGGAGCATCGAGCGGCTGAGCACAACTCTCGCGATCCACATGACCGCCGAGATACACTTTCAATCGTTGGCCATTCACGGTCCAACTATCTTTCTTGTCCATGTCTTCAATGACAATGGCCCCGTACTCTTTCACTTCTTTCACCCGAAATGGCCCGGACCATTTTGATTTCAACTTCCCGGGAAACAACTTCAACCGGGAGTTGAACAATAAGACCAATTGTCCGGGCACAAATTCTTTGTTACGGATCTTCTTGTCGTGATACTTCTTTGCTTTTTCCTTGTACAACCAACTTGAGTGGTATGCGGCATTGCGCATCTCCTCCAACTCAAGTAGTTGTACTTTCCTTTTGTTACCGGCCAACTCATGTTCAAAATTTAAAAACTTTAGGGCCCACAAGGCCTTGTGCTCCAATTCAACCGGCAAATGGCAAGTTTTACCAAATACCAATTGAAAGGGAGTTAGGCCAATTGGAGCTTTAAAGGCCGTACGGTAGGCCCATAATGCTTCGTCCAATTTTTGGGACCACTCTTTTTTAGAATTAGACACGGTTTTTTCTAGGATTCTCTTAATCTCTCGATTAGAGACCTCCGCTTGCCCGTTAGCCTGAGGGTGGTACGGAGTTGTCACCCTATGCGACACACCATAATGTTTTAGAATTGTTTCCAAAGGTGCATTGCAAAAGTGTGACCCTCCGTCACTTATCAACACTCGGGGGGTTCCAAAACGGGAAAAGATGTTTTTCTTTAAAAAATTTATCACCGTTTTGGCATCCGCCCGAGGTGAGGCAATCGCCTCAACCCACTTGGAGACATAATCAACAGCTACAAGCATGTACTCATTCCCGTAAGAGGGTGGGAAAGGTCCTACGAAATCGATGCCCCAACAATCGAACACTTCCACTTCTTGGATATTTTGGAGAGGCATCTCATCTCTCTTACCTATGCCACCGCTTCTTTGGCAGCTATCACAACTTTGCGCATGGATATGTGCGTCTTTGAAAATAGTTGGCCAATAAAATCCCGATTGAAGAATTTTAGTGGCCGTTCTAACCCCATTATAATGTCCGCCATAAGGCGAGTTGTGACAATGCCAAAGGATGCTCTGGGCTTCATCACCAGTTACGCATCTCCTTAACAGGTTATCGCTACCCAACTTAAACAAGTATGGGTCATCCCAAACATAATACTTCGATCCGAAAGGAACTTCCTCTTTTGGTTCGAAGTTAGGTCGGCAGGCACGAAACCACTAGCCTTGTGGTTTGCAAAGTCTGCAAACCACGGCCTAACTTGAACCTTAAACAATTTTTCATCAGGAAATTCTTCCCGGATTTCCTTTTCATATGCGGTAACCTCGACATTCACTAAGCGGGATAAATGATCCGCTACCAAGTTTTCCGACCCCTTCTTGTCTTTGATTTCGACATCGAATTCTTGTAACAAGAGGATCCAACGGATGAGCCTTTGCTTCGAATCCGGCTTGGTTAGCAGATATTTAATCGCCGCATGGTCGGTATACACAACGACTTTAGACCCTATAAGATAGGACCTAAACTTTTCTAGCGCATACACTATTGCGAGTAGTTCTTTTTCCGTTGTGGCATAATTTATTTGAGCCTCGTTAAGAACCTTACTCGCATAATGTATAGCATGAAAAGTTTTGTCTTTTCTTTGGCCAAGTACCGCTCCAACAGCATAGTCACTCGCGTCACACATTAGTTCAAAATTTTCATTCCAATCGGGAGCGACTATTATTGGAGCGGTAACCAATTTTTCTTTTAAAACCTCAAAAGCTTGCAAACAATCTTCGGTGAAGAGAAATACCTGGTCTTTGGCGAGCAAATTGCTCAAAGGCTTAGCCACCTTTGAGAAGTCCTTGATGAAGCGTCGGTAAAACCCCGCGTGCCCCAAAAAACTACGGATGCCCTTCACATTCACCGGAGGGGGTAATTTTTCAATTACTTCAACCTTAGCTCTATCCACTTCAAGCCCCCTTTTAGAGACTTTGTGGCCTAGCACGATCCCCTCGGTCACCATGAAGTGACACTTTTCCCAATTTAGCACCAAATTGGTCTTCACACACCTTTCCAACACCGTCTCCAAATTTGCCAAGCATAGACTAAACGTCCCACCAAATACCGAGAAGTCATCCATGAAGACTTCCATTGTTTTCTCTATCAGATCGGCAAAAATGGCTTGGACGCATCGTTGGAAAGTCGCTGGTGCATTGCACAGCCCAAAGGGCATTTTTCTGTATGCGAACACTCCAAACGGACACGTGAAAGCCGTCTTCTCATGATCAACCGGGTCAACCGCAATTTGGTTGTACCCGGAGTAGCCGTCCAAAAAACAATAGTATTGTTGGCCCGATAGTCTTTCAAGCATTTGATCCATAAATGGGAGTGGAAAATGGTCCTTTCGAGTCACGGTATTCAACCGTCTATAATCTATACACATTCTCCACCCCGTTGCAACTTTAGTCGGGAACAATTCGTCTTTGTCATTACGGATTACGGTCATTCCACCCTTCTTCGGAACCACGTGCACGGGACTAACCCACGGACTATCCGAGATCGGGTAAATCATTCCCGCATCCAATAGCTTCACCACTTCCTTCCTTACCACCTCTTTCATGGTAGGATTTAAGCGGCGTTGTGGTTGAGCTACCGGCTTGAAATCCTCCTCCATCAAAATCTTGTGCATACAATAGGATGGACTAATTCCTTTTAGATCGGAAAGAGTCCAACCCATAGCTTCTTGATTGGTTTTTAGCACAATGATTAGACGGGCTTCTTCTTCTTTGGTCAAAAGGTTGCTTATGATGACCGGCTTTGCCTCGGTCTCATCTAAAAACACATATTTCAAAGTCGAAGGTAACTCTTTTAATTCAATTGGCGCTTTCTCGTCAATGACCTCCTTCTTCAAGTTTTCTTCCTCTACTTCCCACGGTTGTAGGTCTTCCAAACTATCAAGTTCCTTTAAGCATTCCTCAAGAGCTAGCTCCTCTTCAACAGTGAAAACCTCCAATGAGTCGTCGAGAGCTAACTCCATAGGAGATATCTCATGAATATGCTTTGAAACTTCCATAATAGCGTCTTCAATCACATCGATGCGAAAGCTATCATTTCTATCCTTGGAATGCTTCATCGCCTCGAATAGATCAAATGTGACCTCCTCATTTTGAACCCGCACCTTCATTAAACCGTCATCAACATCTATCATCATTCTTGCGGTCTTCATGAATGGTCGGCCCAATATGAGCGGAGCATCATCATCTTCCTCCATATCAATTACAATAAAATCCACCGGGAAAAAGAATTTGTCGACCTTCACCAACACATCTTGGGCTACGCCATGAGGATGGGTCGTCGACTTATCCGCCAATTGCAATGTCATTCGGATGGACTTAATCTCGATGTTGCCAAGCCTCTTGATAATTGACAAAGGTATAAGATTTATACTCGACCCCAAGTCAATAAGTCCCTTTCCGACATACACGTCACCAATTTTAACCGGCAATGTAACTCTTCCCGGATCAACCTCTTTCTTAGGAAGCGTCCTTTGAATAATGGCACTACAGCTCGCATCAAGGACGATGGTCTCCGGTTCCGTGTACCTCCGCTTTTTGGTTAGTATGTCCTTCATGAATTTGGCATACTTTGGCATTTGTTCCAAGGCTTCAGCAAACGGAATGTTGATTTGCAACTGTTTAAAAATATCCATGAACCGGGCGTAATGCCGTTCATTTTCCCTTTTGGAGGGAGCATGAGGGTAAGGAAGATTTTGGACCGGAGTAGCGCTCACTACCTCCTTTCCCTTTGCAATTCTAGCACTTTTCCATCTAGGCTTCTTCACTACCTCCCTTATTACCTCATCATTTTTATTTTCCTCAATCTCCACACCTTTTTCTTTTTCAACTTCACCATTATTTTTATTCTTTTCAACTACTTCCCCATCACTCCACACTCCTACTTCACCATCAACATTTTCCTCCACTATTTCCTCCTCAATCTCCTTCTCTTTCTCTCTTTGTTCACTCTCAACTCTTTTTTCATTCTCACTACCCAACTCCCTCCCACTTCTCGTCATAATCGCCTTACAATGCTCCTTAGGATTTGTTTGCGTATTAGCCGAAAAAGAAGGACCGGTTTGTTGTTCAGCGAGTTGCTTGGCAAGTTGCCCAACTTGAGTTTCAAGATTTTTTATGGCCGCGTCATTACTCTTTTGATTGGCCATTGACATTTGCATGAATTGCGTCAATGTCTCTTCCAATTTAGAATTGACGACCGGCGGTTGTTGAGATTGATACGGATTTTGGGGAGGGTTTTGACGGCTAGAAGAACCACCTCCATAACCTTGGTTATGATAATAGTTGCTTCTAGGTTGGAACCCTTGGTTCCCTTGGAATTGTTGTTGTTGTTGTTGTTGAGGGTGCGGTTGATAAGGTTGTTGTTGTCTCGGTTGATAGTCCCGTTGATTGGCCATGTAGTTTACTTCGTCAAAACCGGGAGGTGGACAAAATCCGGTGTCATGTTCACCTTTACAAAGTTCACAACAAGCTATTTGTTTAGCTTTTGACGGTTCTCTTAACTCTTTGATTTGTTGCGTTAAGAGTTCCACTTGTTGTGAGATGAGCTTGTTTTGGGCTAGGATGGCATCATTCGGCCCTAACTCAAGCACTCCCGCCTTCTTCAAAGAATTTCCACGACTTTGACTCTGAAGATCATTCAAAGCCATTCGATTGATAATGTTGGTGGTTTCCTCGGCACTTTTTGACATCAACGAGCCACCCGAGGTGGCATCCAACAATGTTTTGCAGTTTGGTTGAAGTCCATTTCTGAAGATATGGATTTGAGTTAATTCATCAAATCCATGCCCTTTACATTTCCTAAGCATGGACTTGAATCTCTCCCACGCTTCATTCAAAGATTCACTGGTTCCTTGAGAAAACACCGAGATGGCCGTCTTTGATTCCATGAATCGGTTATGGGAGAAAAATCTTTCAATGAATTTCTCCTCTAACACGTTCCAGTCTGTCATTACGGCAGGTGTTTGATCGAGATACCAATCCTTTGCTTTACCGAGCAAAGCGTGGGGAAATAATCGTCTGAACAACGGAAGCTCCTGAGCCTGATCCACTCCGGCAGCCAATGCTATCTCATAAAATTTTGTGAGAAAAGCAAATGGATCTTCATGGTCCATTCCGGTGAATGGACTCCCATATAATAAATTCAGAGTTCCCGTCTTCATCTCAGCTTGCCTTCCTGTTTGGTTGGCAAACTGAGCGGTGTTCCTTGGACTATTGATACATGGAGTAGAAATAGGTGGTGGTGGTTGTGGCTCCATGTTTGGTATGAATGGGTGTGGATTTGTGGTTGAAGAACTTTCTCCTTGCTCTTGGCGTTGCCTAGCCTGTTGCCCCTACGTCTCGTTTTGCTATTGAGCCTCCTTGCGGTTCTCTCGATCTCAGGATCAAAAAGAAGTTCGTCCACAGGGATTTGCCCTCGCATAAAACGTAAGCTGCACACTAAACCAAACAAATTACAAGCACAAGTCAAAAATTCACAAGCTAAAACTTAAACAACCATTGCGATGCTCGCAATATCAATTTACAATCCCCGGCAACGGCGCCATTTTGTTGAAATGTATTTTTCGTGTCGGGTTTTTGTTATCGTATCCACAGAGATTGTAAGATATCACTGCCGTTCAATGGTTGAATTAATCTTAACTTAATGTAACAATAGGGTTTTGGTTTTAATCAAGTTATCTTGCATACAAAGTAATTAATTGCGGTAAAAGTTATGTTTTGATTAAATGAGAAATATTGTCAAAGTTAGGTTTCAATGATCACTTTGCATGTATTAGCTCGGTCAACAATCTTATAAACTCCTTTAGATGATAAATAATTTCACAAGGTCCTCTCAATGCGTTTCTCTCGAACACCCATTGTGAGTTTTGCCATTTTGATCCATTGTTTCTCTCGAACACAATCTATCAAAATGACAACCTTTTGGTTCAACCTTATGGTGAACAAAATCATTCGTTACTATCTCTAGCTAACAAACAAGTTTGGATGAAAACCTAGGTCAAGAATCGGTAAACATCTCTCGATCATAAACCAACACAAAGAGTTTTAAATAGAAACAAAGTTTTCATCATATATTTACCGTTAAAGAGTTTACATATGAGGATCCTTACATTTACACACAAAGCTAGAAATCACCTACATCTAACCTTGACAAATGGATGACTTAGCTACTCATTTTCATGGTAGCTTGGTCGGCAAGTAAGGAAAGAAGGTTGATCAACATCCAAGTCGGATAATCGAAGTTGGATGGGAATCCACCTTCTTTTTGTGGAAGATGGTTGCTAGATGAAGAGAAATGAAAAACTAGGGCATAAGAGCTCCCAAAACAATGCTGCAAAAATATCTAGAAAAAGTACAGAAATGGAAAAGTTGGTAAAAATGAGGTATGGTGCTCAAAAGTGGCACCTGCTACTTATAGACCTCAACTGGTCTGTCAAGTTCGCTAGGCGAGCAGAATGGCTCGCCTAGCGAGGGTCTAAAATGGGCACAAAAGGCCCCTGCGCCCAGAGAAAACAGGGCTTGCTGAACTGTGATGTTCGCCTAGCGAACATACCTTCGCCTAGCGAAGGACACGCCTCAACCTTCGCCCCAGCGAGGTTGAGAGGTTTTGCTACTGGAATGCTCGCTGGGGACTCGCTAGAGCTTCGCCTAGCGAGTGAGTGCTGGCTGCGTTTTTCACCAAAACAGAATGAACTCGCTACCACATTCGCCTTGAGCTCGCCTAGCGAATTAATTTGCTAATTTACTGGAGCTTTTCGCCTTGAGCTCGCCTAGCGAACCAAAGCTTCGCCACAGACTCGCCTAGCGAGCAGGCAGATGAAATGCTTGTATTCTTTGGTTCCTTTGCCAATTTCTTTGTGTCTTCATTTTCAATTAGTTCATGTCTTTCCTGCACAATAACACACAAATCAAAGGCACCAAGCTTGTTTATCAATGTAATGCATTCCATGTAAAACAAATGTGGTTTTGACAATTTTAGCAAGGAAAAAGAGTGAAAGATGCCCACATATGATAGCTCTAATAAGCACTTTTGGGCATCTAACAATGATCGAAACCTTTGGTGCAGATCTCTTGTGACGATCAAAACCTTTGATGCAGATCCACGAAGCGATCACGAACGTTGAACGATGACAACGTCTCTACTCAGTCCACACGAACGGGTTCCTTCAATCTCAGTGCTAGCTGGTACGAATGAAGGCTTTGAGTGAGAGAGAGAGAGTGAGAGAAAACGAAAATAATGCAACCGCAAATTTTTGCTTCTGCACAAGGGTTCTATTTATAGAACCACTTGTGTGGGCTTCAAGCTAAAAGCCCACTTAAGTGTATTTTGGCCCATATCTTATAATATGCCCAAAATCACTTAAGCTCATGCTACCTTACCATATTTCGTATTCTACTTAAGTACATCGTACCTTACGATGCTCTATAACTCACTTAAGGGCACCGTACCTTACGGTATTCCTTAGTTGCTCTATCTCTCATCAATCCGTCCTTTGTGTGTGACCCTGTAGGTTTTCGTGACGTTGACAATTATATTAAATCACGCATTTAACATAATAAACAGTGAGCGGTATCTAGCAACACATCACTGCTACCCAAGACACGAAAATGTCATGTGATCTGACAATTCCTTCTGTGATAATATTTATGTGTATAATTACCCCTTTGCCCTTATGTCTATATTGAACACAAGGCATAGACCGTGTCATCCTTGTCCAGTTCAATATTGGGCCCATAGACATTTATCCTGTTATGCAGGATGGGCAAATTCCATCTAGGTCACTCATGTCCCTCAGCATGCTTTGTGGAGTACCCATCAACTGTCTTTATGGTTATCCAGTTACGGACAACGTTGGATCAGCAATAAAGCACTCGACTCTACATCTAGGATCCATAGTGGTTTCAGGTCGAAGAGTGGAATACACTATTATCACCATGAGAATAACTTATGACACCTTGCATAACTTTCTATATAGTATTCTCATAGCGGGTCAATCCGGTATAAATATTACTCCTAATATTCATACCTATGTTTAAGACTTGATAACTCTTTATCCATGATCCATGAGATGTGATCATCAGTCCACAAACATAATAGTCTTAATGCTTTAATGTTATCCCACTTCACACTAAAGCTCGACTACGGATACTTTAAGAATAGTGTCCTTATGTTTAATGTGTTCTCATGATTAAGTCACACTTAATACATTAAACGGACTATCTATTCCAGGGACTTTATTAATCAACCATAATAAAGAAAATGCCTTTTATTATTAATAAATAATTTGATACAAGTACCAAAAGTATTGGCCTCTAGGGCTTACACCAACATGATTTTCCAAACTTCCACCTCAAAATTCATCATGATGCAAGCTTCAAATGGAAAAGTGTTCAACGTGAAAGTTGTTCCCCTAGATCTCACCTTTCCAGTAAGTCCAAGATCATCTCATTTGGACCAATATTGAAAGAGTTGTGCATAGGTGCAACGTATGGTACCATTAGGAAGGATTTCATGATCAAACTCATTTCAACATTGCATGGCTCAATACAACACTTTCAGCATGACCTGTGCACGATTTTGGACCTTTGAAAATGATTATTTGGTCTTTGCTCACGCCCATACTAGCTCATGAAGGAACTTGCTAATTTTGGATATTCAATTGGAAGTGTGTGAAAAGCATATGCATTGGCTATAAATACAAGTGCAATGTGATCAGAACTTCATCAACACCTTGCCCAAGCTTTTCCAAAGCAATCAAAGCCGCATATTCCATAGAATTCTTGAAGATTTCATTTGAAATCGAGCTTGAACTTCATCTTCTGTTTGGAAGTTCAAACTCCAAGAATTCATTGCCCTTTCCATCTCATTTGGTTTCTGCAAGCAAGAGGAAGAGAAAGCAAGCAAATTCAGATCAAAATCAAGTGAATTTGAAGCAACTCGAAGGTGATTTTTTAGAAACTTCATCTCTTCGATTCTCTCTCAATTCTTCACCATTCTTTGTGATTTTTAGTTGGTTGAAGTCATACCAATGTAGGCAACAAAATTGATTTGCTTTGAGGTTAAATCGAAGCAACTCAGTTCATGATCCTCAAAATTCAAATCCTTGTATCTTTTTATATACTTGAAAATGGAGAAAATTGAGGCCATATTCGAGCTCCTAGGCATTTTTTCTTTGAATCCATGTCCTTGTTTTTTATTTTAGTGGTGGTTAGTGGTGGACCAGCCCGGTGAGGTCCACCGGAGAAGACAACCGGAGCCCTAGCTCCGGTGGTGTGGTAGCATGCTTCTATCCATCATATCTTCTCCCCACCTTCTAATCCTGGCCTTCGTTTCTGATTACCATGCGTGTACACGCATTGACTTGGGAACATGATGGAGCGCGCGTTTTGTCCATCAGATCTGCCACCTCAATTAATGAGGGAGGTCTGATGGCTCTTGTTTTTTTGTATTTTTTTATTTTTCATTTAATTGCTTTATTTTGTTTAATTCATAATAATTTCATTTTTAATCCAAAAAACATGGGACTCTCCCCAAAAATCTACAAATATTTTCCTCTTTCATTTTCTAAATTAAAATTATTTTTTGGATTTATTTTGATATTTTTCATGAATTAATTGTTTTTGTGCATATTTTTAATTATTTAAAAATATTTCTGACTTTTCAAAAATCATGAATTTTTTTGTCTAAGGTCCTTTGACCTTGTTTGACCTAGGATAAATCTCTTGGCCATTTATTTGGTGTTTTGAAGAGATTTTAGGTTTTGACCAAATTAATTTGAATTTAAATGCATTTTTAATTTGATTTTTAATTGATTAATTGTGTAAAAATCATGATGAACTATTGTCATGGTCTTGTGATGTTTGACTATTTGTTTGGGCCTTGGTCAAGGTTGATTTGACATTTGTTTGATTAAAATCATTGGATTTAGGGGATTGATGAAATGTACATTTCATCTCCCAAAATGAATGAATGATTTTAATTTGATAAAATTCCTCCCATGACCAATTTGTGTTTCTCTCATATCCCCTCCCTCTTCATCTTCATACCTATTCTTTCCTATTCCTTTCATTGACCAATGAAATCTCAATATCCTAAGGCTAATTGGTTCATCAATGACTTTGTGTCAGATGAACCAATACAAGTATGGATGAGATAGGTCCATCCATTTTGATCTTTTCTTTTAGTGTGTGGTATATTTTAGGAGTTTGGTTCATTATACCAAATCTCTAACATGCATTAGCACTTAAATTTTTATTGCCCGGACTCAGATACTTGTGACTTCTACATAAGTCCAATTACGATTGCTTAACATAGAGCTAAATTTTGACCCCTAAGGCATAACATTCTAGTAAGTGGGATTTTAAGTCTCTCATCTTTCATGCTATTGTGTGGAAACTTGGCCTTTTTTCCTTCTTATGGAAGATGTCTTGGTTCAAGGATCCATGCTTGTGAATAGAGGGTTGAGTGTTCTCCAAAGAATGACTTAATCAATTAAAAAGCAAAACCAACTAACATCTAATTAACTTTTACTAACACTAACCATTATTAACTTTGCTTTACATTCAAGTCATTTACTTGTATGCAATTTAATTTCAAGTCATTTATCATTCATTGTCATTTACATATCATTTAACTTGTTTATGTTTATGTCATGTTCACTTTGCTCATTTGAGCCATATATTGTGATTGTATATATTTATTTGTGAATTTTGTTTGTGCTTGTGGTCTTAGGATCTTAAAATACTTAATAAACAACAAAAAAACCCCAAAAAATGTTTGTATGGACTGTTGAGTTTGATCTTAACTTTTGGACTTAGGATTAGGCAACATTCCATATGCAAAAGGACTTGACCAATGCCAACATTTCTGAGACCAAGTTATTGTTATTTGAGTTTTCATCTGATGCAAGTATTGAGATCCACTTGAATTCGTCTGCTATATGGTCTTGATGCAACTATTATTTTTGTCTTATGTCTAATGTTTTATTATGAGTTAACCAAGGAGTATTTCATCTGATACATAAGAAGACAAAGAAGACTGCTAGCTATGGATTTTGCTTGCTTAGATCTGGATATCTTTATTTGATGCCTTGATCTTCATGATGTCTAAAATTGCTAATTGCTTGTTGATTTTTGCTTGATTCAAAGTCCAAAGGGAAAGTGGGTTCGATATGACATTTTTGTCTGTTGGATTGCATCCCATTGGTCAGATCTTTTCAACTCTTAACTTTTAATTTTATGATTAGGTTAGCCTTTTCATCTCCTCCCACTTCTTAAATTTCAAAATCTATCCCCCTTTTCAAAAACTTTATTTGCTTGTGATTTCAAACTTAGACCTTATTTAGAAACTTTGGCCTTATGCCAATGAATTTTCAAGCTCTTTTCTTAAATCAAACTTGTAAATAAATCTAATCATATTGACTTAGAATTTCAAAAGACAAAAAGAACTAACACTCATTCAAACTTTTGGGCTTTTTGTGTCCCTCTTTTAACTTAAATTTTGATTAAAAGCAATCCACTCATTTTAAAATTGATACCACGAACTACGAGGTTTTTATCCCTCATTTTTATGTTGGTACGTAGGCATAAGTCCGAAGATCTTATCAAACACAAAAATATAATCAATAAATTCTTTTCTCATCCCCACACTTTATTTATTTTTTCTCAAAACATATTTTATACCAAAAACACATACATACATAAAAAAGGGCTCCCTAGAAGTACCTAGGACACTTCGGGTGCTAACACCTTTCCTCTGTGTAACCAACCCCCTTACCTGTAATTTCTGACATTTTATTAGTTTTGATTTGAAAACTTCTTATCTTTGGGTTTTGTTCGTACTTTTCCCTTTTCCTTTGGAAACAATAAAAGCGCAGTGGCGACTCCGGTTTTATTGACGTTAAGTTTATCCATAGCTTGATGGTCACGAATTTACCGTTATAGAAATTAAGTGGCGACTCTTCTAGGGAGTAGTTCTCAGTGGGTTTAGCTTACTTTTTTATGTGTATATATTTGTATATTTGATGTTTGTATACTTGTTTGTGTGATATAATTTGCTTGTTGTGCTTGGTGGTCTCTGAGTGGTGAGATAAGTTCTAACCCGAACTTGAGTGCAATTAAGATACGAGGATGGTATAGTCATGTTCAACTTGTGTGGAATAGTTCTTAGCAAGTTAGCTTGAGACCCATATACTCAGTGGATACCTCTTTGGAGTTACTAATGTCACACAAGTTATTTATGGTTAGGCATTACTTTCTCTGATTTAGGGTCCGAGAAGCTGAGGACCGTGGAACATTTAACCCAACTTGGCCTATTTAGGACGTAGTGCGGAGATTGTTCAGGTGTAGACCTGATAATAGTTATTCCGTGATACTACACTCAGACGAGTTTCTCTTGAGAATATTGTGGGTTGATGAGTCAGTCATCCCAACCTATAATATCCGATAGATGGAATTAAGACTTTGGGAACTTTGTAGAACATGTTCTACAGGTTTTTTATCCTTAGTACACTCCTTTAGGATGGTTCTTAACCTGACTCCATGCTTGTGACTTGCAACAAACCCTTTGATTCTTGGTTGATCCGATCAAGTCTTGTCAATATCAATGGAACTTGGGTGTTGATAAGGTGAAAACCATAATCCACCAAAATGGATGGTTGATCTTGACAATGACTTGATCCATCCCTTAACCTTTGTTTATGTTTGCCTTGTGTGTGATCCCTTGTTTGTGATTGTTGCATTCATGCATTAATGCATATCATAACATTCATTGCAAAAATAAATTTCAAGGAACTAAGGTCTTATTTGCAAATATTTTCAGACCATGGATTATGGAAAAAGGAACACTAAGAAGTACAATTTCAGATGTCCTGACTTGAAAGATCTAAGGAAGTTGTCATCCTTTGTTTAAGATCCCTTGGACTTCAAGCAACATCATGGGAAGCTTTTATCTGTGTTATCTGCCGATGCGGTTGAAGGACTCTTGAGTGTTTTGGTTCAGTTCTATGATCCTCTCTACCGTTGCTTCACTTTTCCTGATTATCAGCTTGTGCCTACGTTAGAAGAGTATGCCCATCTCTTGGGAATACCCGTTTCTGACAAGGTGCCTTTTAGTGGATTGGAGGAGATTCCCAGATCTCATATCATAGCTGAAACTCTTCATCTGAAAAGTCTGAGATTAAGGCTCATTGGGTGAAGAAAGGAGGAGTGTTTGGGTTGACTTATGAGTTCCTCATTGGTAAAGCTACTTTCTTTGCTCAAGCCGGTAGTGTGGATGCTTTCGAAACCATTTTTGTGTTACTTATCTATAGTTTAGTTTTGTTCCCTAACATTGACAATTTTGTTGATGTTAACGCCATTAGAATTTCCTGATTGGGAATCCTGTTCCTACTCTGTTGGGTGATATGTACTTCTCTTTGCATTTTAGAAATTATAAAGGTGGTGGGACTATTGTGTGTTGTGTTCCTCTTCTGTACAAGTGGTTTATTTCGCACTTGCCTCAGACGTCTGCTTTTATGGAGAACAAGCCAAGTCTACGGTGGTCTCAGAGACTTATGTCCCTCACTAATGATGATATTGTTTGTTATAATTCTATATTGAGTAGCTTGGATATTATTGACAGTTGTGGGGAGTTCTCTAATGTGCCTCTCATTGGTACACAAGGAGGAATCAACTACACCCCTGCTTTGGCTCATCGTCAACTTGGGTTCCCCTTGAGAGGCAAGCCTAATAACACTCAGTTAGAAGGTCTTTTCTATCAAGAGGGTGAAGATCCCCAACATCTGAAGCAGAAGATGATATATGCTTGGCAGAAGGTGCATAGGAAAGGAAGATCCGAGTTTGGTTCACGCAACTGTGTAGCTTTGGAAGCTTACACTACTTGGGTGAAGAAGAGAGATTTGGAGTTGAAGATGATGTATGCTTGTGAAAGACCTATGTCTTTGGTTGTGGATGAGCCATCAACTCTCCCTAACCAAGATATAGAGGAGTTGGAAGACGTGTTCGCCAAGATGAAGCAAGAGAGAGATATGTGGGAAGAGAGGTTCCATGCTTTAAGCCGAAAGCATGAGGAGTTGCAGCTTGAGTTAAAATACAAGTATGCACTTATTGAACTTCTTAAAGATCGAGCAGTGAAGAGACAGAGAGAGCCAAAGGGTCCACCTTCTTCTAGTATGCCTTAACCTTCTGGTGCTTGGAAGAATAATGTTGATCAACTTGTCCTTGAGAAGGCTCAGATGAAGACATCTTTCGAGTCCGAGATTCGATGCATCCGAAGGAAGTATGCGCCAGTAGCCAGATCATCTGACACTGTTGCTAGGGGATCCTTATGATGATTAGTTTCCTTTTCTCTTGTATTTGTACTTTGGTTTCTAAAATTATACTCAGTGTAATCCTTCCAAATTTTATGAATAAAAGAGATTTTTATGGTCAATCAAATTGTTACTATTATTATTATTTAATACTTGTAAATAGAACTTCATATGTTCCTTGAAATTAAAAAAAACATTGCATTTCATGCATCATTTGCATAACAGGTTTTCTTCTGCCAGATGTCTTATCGGTTATTCTTCCGTGCTTCAGCCAAGTTGACTCACCGATACAACACTCACGCCAATCAACCCAAGATCATGAAACATTTGGAACAAGAGAATAGAGAGCTGAAGGATGAGATTGCACGGTTGACTGTCATGATGGAGTCTGTTCTTGCTGTGCAGAATCAGTCTTCACCAATTCCCGCAACTCCTCCCCAAAGGACTGTCATTTCCGAGGTTGCTACCTCGATTGTTCCCGTTGCTGCTAGTCAACCTGGTCCTTACATGCCCGCTGGATTCCCGTAGGGGATGCCACCAAACTTCATGCCTGAAGGGTTTTCACCTACCTTTGCTTCTATGTTGGCATCTAGCCCGGTCATGTTTGTGTCGCCTCCATTTGTTTATACTTTGCCTCGTGTTGAGGACATTATCTACCATTCTGAGCCATCTGAGGGCCCAGACGTATATGAGAAGACGGATGAGATGAAGGATCAATTCCTTGAGCTGCAAAAGGAGTTGAAAACATTGAGAGGAAAGGACTTGTTTGGTAAGAGTGTTGATGAACTCTGCTTAGTACCGAATGTGAAGATCCCAATGAAGTTTAAAGTCCCTGACTTTGAAAAGTATAAGGGAAATACTTGTCCACTTAGCCACCTTGTTATGTACGCCAGGAAGATGTGAACTCAAACTAATAATGATCAGTTGCTAATTCACTACTTTCAAGACAGTTTGACCAATGCTGCTCTGAGATGGCATATGGGGCTAGATAGCACAAGTGTCAGTATGCTCAACGATTTGGGTGAAGCTTTTCACCAAAAATCTCTAAATATTTTCCTCTTTCATTTTCTGAATTAAAATTATTTTTTAGATTAATTTTGATATTTTTCATGAATTAAATATTTTTGTGTGCATATTTCTAATTGTTTAAAAATACTTCTGACTTTTCAAAAATCATGAATTTTTTTGTTTAAGGTCCTTTGACCTTGTTTGACCTAGGATAAATATCTTGGCCATTTATTTGGTGTTTTGAAGAGATTTTAGGTTTTGCAAAATTAATTTGAATTTAAATGCATTTTTAATTTGATTTTTAATTGATTAATTGTGTTAAAATCATGTTGAGCTATTGCCATGGTCTTGTGATGTTTGACTATTTGTTTGGGCCTTGGTCAAGGTTGATTTGACTTTTGTTGGATTAAAATCATTGGATTTAGGGGATTGATGAAATGTACATTTCATCTCCCAAAATGAATGAATGATTTTAATTTGATAAAATTCCTCCCATGACCAATTTGTGTTTCTCTCATCTCCCATCCCTCTTCATCTTCATCCCTCTTCATCTTCATCCCTATTCTTTCCCATTCCTTTCATTGACCAATGAAATCTCAATATCCTAAGGCTAATTGGTTCATCAATGACTTTGTGTCAGATGAACCAATACAAGTATGGATGAGATAGGTCCATCCATTTTGATCTTTTCTTTTAGTGTGTGGTATGTTTTAGGAGTTTGGTTCATTATACCAAATCTCTAACATGCATTAACACCTAAATTTTTATTGTCCGGACTCAAATACTTGTGACTTCTACATAAGTCCAATTATGATTGCTTAACACAGAGCTAAACTTTTACCCCTAAGGCATATCATTCTAGTAAGTGGGATTGCAAGTCTCCCCTCTTTCATGATATTATGTGGAAACTTGGCCTTTTTTCCTTCTTATGGAAGATGTCTTGGTTCAAGGATCCATGCTTGTGAATAGAGGGTTGAGTGTTCTCCAAAGAATGACTTAATCAATTAAAAAGCAAAATCAACTAACATCTAATTAACTTTGATTAACACTAACCATTATTAACTTTGCTTTACTTTCAAGTCATTTACTTTTATGAAATTTAATTTCAAGTCATTTATCATTCATTGCCATTTACATATCATTTAATTTGTTTATGTTTATGTCATTTTCACTTTGCTCATTTGAGCCATATATTGTGATTGTATATATTTGTTTATGAATTTTGTTTGTGCTTGTGGTCTTAGGACCTTAAAATACTTAATAAACAACAAAAACCTCTAAAAAATGTTTGTGTGGACTGTTGAGTTTGATCTGAACTTCTTGACTTAGGATTAGGCAACATTCCATATGCAAAAGTACTTGGCCAATGCCAACATTTCTGAGACCAAGTTATTGTAATTTGAGCTTTCATCTGATGCAAGTATTGAGATCCACTTGAATTCGTCTGCTACATGGTCTTGATGCAACTGTTATTTTGGTCTTATGTCTAATGCTTTATTCTGAGTTAACCAAGGAGTATTTCAAATCATACATAAGAAGACAAAGAAGACAAAGAAGACTGCTAGCTATGGATTTTGCTTGCTTGGATGTGGCTATCTTTATTTGATTCCTTGATCTTCATGATGTCTAAAATTGCTAATTGCTTGCCAAGTATTGCTTGATTCAAAGTCCAAAGAGAAATTGGGTTTTCTATATGACATTCTTGGTTGTTGGATTGCATCCCATTGGTCAGATCTTTTCAACTCTTAACTTTTAATTTTATGCTGAGGTTAGCCTCTTCATCGCCCCTCACTTCTTAAATTTCAAAATTCTCCTCCTTTTCAAAAACTTTCTTTGCTTGTGATTTCAAATTTAGACCTTATTTCAAAATAGAAACTTTGGCCTTATGCCAATGAATTTTCAAGCTCTTTTCTTAAATCAGACTTGTAAATAAATCTAATCATATTTACTTAAAATTTCAAAAGACAAAAAGAACTAACACTCATTCAAACTTTTGGGCTCTTTGTGCCCCTCTGTTAACTTAAATTTTGATTAAAACATAAAAATATAATCAATAAATTCTTTTCTCATCCCCACACTCTATTTTTTTCCCTCAAAACATCTTTTATACCAAAAACACATACACACATAAAAAAGGGCTCCATAGGAGTACCTAGGACACTTTGGGTGCTAACACCTTCCCTCTGTGTAACCAACCCCCTTACCTGTAATCTCTGGCATTTTATTAGTTTTGATTTGAAAACTTCCTATCTTTGGGTTTTGTTCGTACCTTTCCCTATTCCTTTGAAAACAATAAAAGTGTTGTGGCGACTCCGGTTTTATTAACGTTAAGTTTATCCATAACTTGATGATCATGAATTTACCGCTACACCCTTCAAAGCAGAAAAAGGAGTGCCAAGGTTCACAACCTCCTAAGCAAGGTATCACTATCAAACTGTATAACTCTTAATGGCAAGAAACTGAACTGCCAGGGTCTAAAACCTAAAAGTCAAAGAGCACGAATGCCAGAGTCCATAAATCTCACGACAAAGGAAAGCACTGCCAAGGTCTATAACCTGAAAGGAAATGGGATTTCCAAGAGTCCATAACTCTACAAGGCTACTAAAAGGAATTGTCGAGGTCTATAACCAAGTGCCAAAGTCTATAACTCAATAGGCACAAAAAGAGCTTGCCAAGGTCCACCACCTCACGGGGACAAGAAATATTGCCAAGGTCCAAAACCTAATAGGCTTGCCAAGGTCCAAAACCTAACAGGAATGAAAGATTGCCAAGGTCCAAAATCTAACAGGCAGGAAAAGATTTCCAAGGTCCAAAACCTAACAGGCAAGAAAAGATTGACAAGGTCCCGAACCTAACAGGCAGGAAAAGATTGCCAAGTTCTAAAACCTAATAGGCAAGAAAAGGTTAAATTTATTGAAAGATGGTGTACAACCACAAGGTGCTGATAGCAACAATGCTTCATTATTGAAATGCCTGAATGATTGATGCTTGCTTGAAGAAGACTTGTCAATTATATGATTCAAATTGCACTAAAGTCTATGAACAAAGACGAATACCTTGAGCAACTGGGTCATTCGTCTCACACCCAAGGATACCCTAGACAATGATAGGAATTATCCACTCTCATCATTCTTTGTTTCTTAAGGTTCATGGCATACAACTTGAATCAAAATTGACAAGTTGATGATAGGAGATCCTGAGTGTTAATCTTGTTGTAGAAGAAGACTTGACAATCATTTTATTCGAATTGTGCTAAAGTCTATGAATAGATGTGAATACGATGAGTAACTGGGTCATTTGTCCCGTACCCAAAGATATTCAAATTGAGTTAATGAAACTCTTCACTCTCATTAATTCTCTATTTCTTAAGGCTCGCGCAATACAATCTGAATTATGATTGGCAAGTGTTGATACATTTGTTGTGCTTGAGAAGTAGTCCACTTTGTCAACCATGCTTGATTAGTGTTGACTTTGAAGATTTGATCTTGCATTTGCACCTTGAGCTCTTGAGCTCTTGAGATTCAGCATATCCAATACAGCTTGAGTACCATGCACTTGCCCCATCAAGTGATCAAGGGTCTTTGATCACTTGGACATGCTTAAGGAATTAAGCACAATGCAGAGGATTTGGTTGATGAAAGTAAACTTTGATCAACACAGTCAATGAGACTGAAAAAGATTAGTTGAATTATGTACACAATAAACCTAATGAATTGATCAATCAGATTATACCAGTTGAATTCTATACAAACCTAAGTTAAGAGAACATGCAATTATTCATGAGAAGGTTATATTAAAAGGTCATAAAATTATCAATCTAATCACGTGTATTTGATCAAATAATTAAATCAATTAAGAAAAATCAAATCATGAATTAACAAAAGAATTAATTAAAGATTTAATTTATTACATGAACCAAAAGAAGATTTATCAATTAAAAAAAACAATTAACTAACACATTAATTTTACTTCTAGCATTTTGAACAATCACTAAAACTAATTAAAAGAGAAATTAATTCTACCATTTTCACTAAATTAATACTAATATTTATTTTTCTAACTAAGTAACTAATGTATGAATTTTTTAGGCTAAGTAATGTATCATTTCTAACTAAAATTAAAATGTATATTTTTTAAGTTAAGCTACTGATGTAACTAATGCTACTTTATTCTAACTAAATAACTAATATGTTTTCTAACTTAAGCTACTGAATATATATACTTAACTAAGGCTAATAATGTATTAAAAACCTACTGAAAGTACTAAAAAAATATATAATGTACTAGAAAAGAAAAGTTAATATACTACATGAGAAATGTTAATACTTAAAAAGAAAATCTAAGGTGTTTATAACAAAAACATAAAAGTTATAATACACATGTGGTGGTGATATATTAATAAGTTATATAATTTTTTTGGTAACATAGCAATATTGAAAATATATATTGTATCAATATTTTAAGAATATAATAACAATGGTAATAGAACATGTTTAAAAGCAGTATACCATAATATTGATCATCGGTATGCAACAAATTGAATGACTCATAATAAAACAAATTGAATGGCTCATCGGTATGCATGCGCTTATCTTAGGTGAATGTATGGCAGCATGAAAACAAGTCAAATGACTCATCACTATGCATGTGGCGATGTTGCTTCAGCTTTGCTAAGAAGATCAATAAAAATCTAAGAAAACGGAATTTGTTATTGCATGCAAGGTGTTCGATAAAAGTTTTAACTAAGATTCTTTTTATTTTATTTTAAAATAAGTGATTATTCTAATAAGCAATTCACAATAGTGACTCAAATTAATCAGCAAGCAAACATATAATAATTCATGACAAAGGTAAGGAAGAGATGAAGGATTATCGACGGAGCGGAAGTTTGATCCGGTTAGTGTTGAAAATCAGAGTGTCAAAGAGAAACCCATAATACTTCAAGAATAAGCTCATTTAATCCAATTAACTTCCAAACTTGATGATTATTTTTTTATGATGAATGAATGTAAAAGATAAATCTGAAATATAGAATATTGATGAATAAACTTGTATTGATGAACTTTGGATGATGATTGTTGATGATAATGTAGAAATTATTGATTGATGATTTGTGAAAATTGAATTGTGGCTAAGTTCCGCCATTTTAGAACTTCAATGTGAAATTCTAAATGGTGATGACAATGAACTTTGGTGATGGTGAGGGAGAAGATGAATATTGAGAGAGAATAGAAAAATTGTAAAAAAATAATGGTTAATTGTGAATTTTCTAAGTTAGGTTAGTGATGTTAGCTAAAATCAAAATTATGAGAAATAACATGTTTATATAGACTTGGTAGGTAAATGACCATCCTTGGATTGTGATCAGAATAATTGATTTTATCAATGGTTAGAAATTAATTTAAGCTCAAGTTGCGAATCACCAATTTCAACCATATGATTAATTGTTAAGAGTGACTAGGATTGAGTAAAAAAATGGAAGTTGAGATTTGTGTTTGTTTGGAAGTTTTGTGTTAGTTTGGAAGTATGGTAGTTAAGGGTAATTAGGTAAATGGATGGTTTGTGGAAAAATAAGTAGTTAAGGATAGTTATAGACCAATAGTGTTGGAGTTTAATAAAAGTACCAAGTTAAGATGTAAGACAAATAGTCACTAGTAATTAACTTGAATTTTCATGCATTTGTCTTGATTTTTCTACCACTTTTGCCTTGAATTTTGAATGACTTAACCCATAAAATTTAGTACTTTTGAGAAGTGATATTTTTCAATAAATGAATGAAATATTCCTTATATTCCAATTGTGTCATTTTCTTTGAATCCAAGCAAACCTCCGAAATAACCATGAATCTCAAATAAAGAGATGATCCCCACCACAAGTAATATGGAAAATAAACCCGAATAATTACCAAATAATATTCACCTCAAAAATCCACTAAAACTGATTAAATCTATTATCATCGAACCTTTGGCATAAATTTGTTACCATATACAAATGTCAATGAATGCATGATCAAATAGAAACAAAGTATGCAAGTGAATAAAATCATACGATAGGCGAATTGAATAAAAAGAAAGTAGGACAAATTTTGGGGTATGACAACACCGACAAAAACAACATCAATAAATCTATAACAAAAATTTATTTAATTAGCAACAATAACAAGATTAAACCTTTAGAGTTTAAGGTCTTAACAATGAGTCTCAATAACAAGAACAACAACATCAACAATAATAACTTCAATAAACCTATTGAATGAGAAGGGCGATCCAAACGTAGTGGAATTTAAAATTTCTCCTTTAATGATCCTTACGAATGAGCATGATCAGTGATAGAATCGTTACCTCTTGTGGCGATTATAACCTTTGATGCAGATCTACGGAGCGATCACGAATGTTGAACAATGACAATGCCTCTACTCAGTCCACATGAAAGGATTCCTTCAATCTCAGTGCTAGCTGCTACGAATGGAGAGAGAGAGAGAGAGAGAGAGAGAGAGAGAGAGAGAGAGAGAGAGAGAGAGAGAGAGAGAGAAACGAAATTGCAAATGCAACAATGCTTCTACACAAGCGTTCTATTTATAGAACCACTTGTGTGGGCTGCAAGCTAAAAAGCCCACTCAAGTGTATATGGCCCATATCTTATAATATGCCAAAATCACTTAAGCGCGTGGTACCTTACCATATTTCGTATTCTACTTAAGTACACCGTACCTTACGATGTTCTATAGTTCACTTAAGGGCACCGTACATTACGGTATTCCTTAATTACTCTATCTCTCATCAATCCGTCCTTTGTGTGTGACCCTATAGGTTTTCGCGACATTGGCAATTATATTAAATCACGTATTTAACATAATAAACAGTGAGCGGTATCTAGCAACACATCACTGCTATCCAAGACACGAAAATGTCATGTGATCTGACAAATCCTTATGTGATAATAATTATGTGTATAATTACCCTTTTGCCCTTATGTCTATATTGAACACAAGGCATAGACTGTGTCATCCTTGTCCAGTTCAATATTGGGCCCATAGACATTTATTCTGTTATGCAGGATGGGCAAATTCCATCTAGGTCACTCATGTCCCTTAGCATGCTTCGTGGAGTACCCATCAACTGTCTTTATGGGCATCCAATTACGGACAATGTTTGATCAGCAATAAGGCACTCGACTCTACATCTAGGGTCCATAGTGGTTTCAGGTCGAAGGGTGGTATACACCATTATCACCATGAGAATAACTTATGACACTTTGCATAACATTTTATATAGTATTCTCATAGCGGGTCAATCCAGTATAAATATTACTCTTAATATTCATACCTATGTTTAAGACTTGATAACTCTTTATCCATGATCCATGAGACGTGATCATCAGTCTATAAACATAATAGTCTTCATGCTTTAATGTTATCCCACTTCACAATAAAGCTTGACTACAGATACTTTAAGAATAGTGTCCTTATGTTTAATGTGATCTCATGATTAAGTCAAACTCGATACATTAAACGGACTAGTTATTCTAGGGACTTTATTAAACCAACATAATAAAGAAAAAACCTTTTTTATTATTAATAAATAATTTGATACAAGTACCAAAAGTATTGGCCTCTAGGGCTTACACCAACACATATAACATAAATATGTTTAAACAACAAAAACAACAGGAGAAAACCTCTAGGGTTTCAGATCTCAACAACAACAATAATATGAATAATGATGTTTGACGTATCAGATCTCTGAAGAAGAAGTAAAAGGAAATGATTTGGATCTCTGAAGAAGAAACAAAATCCCTAAACACATAACATCTTAGTATTGAAGATGATATGTGTTTATGAATCTCGTTGTTTATGGCTCTTTTGTTAAGGACTCTTCGTTAGGGTTTTGTTTATGTTTTTAGACAAATGAAAATGAATGCTGCAAGGTAAAGCTATATATATATATATATATATATATATATATATATATATATATATATATATATATATATATATATATATATATATATATATATCAAAGAAACATATTCACCTCGGTTAGAAAGATAATCGAGGTGAAAAGTGACGTATTTTTAAATTAATAATAAAATATTCAAGAAAGCGCCACTTTTAACGAGATAAAAATATAATTTGAAGTTGTTGGGATTAGAAGCATATACACTAAATAAGTTTACCCATTGATTTTCAAAATAACCGACATAATATATTGTATATTGTTTTATAAAAAAAACGCGTGTTACCTTGCTTTTTTTATATGTGAGGTGAAATCGTTTTCATAAAAAGTAGTTTTTCTAGTAGTGTTTGGATTCCAGGAAAATAAGTTTGAGTTGTCTCTCAATGTGTGAACTAAGGTGGACCTTCCTTGTTTATCAATTGTTGACAAACCTTTGTCACTTTCCTTGGACCGATTATCTTGACTTATTTTACCTTCTTCATAGGTCTCTGTTTATGTTCATTTTCCTCCCTTGGGTTTATTTCTACGAACTTGCATTATTCTACATAATATGTTTACAAAATAAGTCTCACATCTTGGTTAAGATCTTTACACTTCTTTTTAAGGTCGTTCGCATAATATTGTCGAACCACTTGTTGATATGCAATCATTATAAAAAATGTTCTTTAGGGAGACATCATTGTCATGTAGTGTGTCATCACAATAGTTGTAGGTGTGTTGAGTATATGACTTCTAATGATGAGGTTGCACATTGAGGTACCTACAACCACTAACAACCTAGTTTGAACTGACTTGGATTTGACTTCTGTTGTAAAGGTCATAAGAATTTATATGAATCACGTGAATTCAAAGTTGTTTATCAAGAATCCCATAAATATTTTATTGTAGTGTTTAAGGACCGTCTTAGGTAATCATTATTGTTTGTAGGCTTCATTGAGTATGATGTCTATTGAACCACCTTAGTTAATCAGGATTTTTTCATGTTGTAGTCCACCATTCATACTAAGACGACAAATGAATCTTTTTGTTGCTTGTTCATTCCTTTATAGTTTTTATCTCTCTTGAGAATGTGAGTGCATGTAAGATATATCCTACCTATGTAAGGACACATTTTGACTTTGAAGCTCGTAAATGTTAATGATCTTGTACAAACTTACGAGGTGAATCACTTGAGCAAACATATTATGATTTATTCATGTGGTGCTTTGATATTCTCTTGTTCTTATTTTACGCTCCTTCTCCAAGTGAGAGGCGTGCTGACAAATATATTCTTACTATAAAATAAGACAAATTTCATGCAAATAACTAATAGGAAAATTGATCGGATGATTATACCTAAGCGTTGGACCTCTTACTTATAAAGTGACTAAACCCATGTATGCTCCACCGAATTGTTATTTGAAGTGATGTGGTCGTTGAGATAATTAATAAATATAACTTAATTATTGTAAATAAGTCTCTGATAGATTCTGACACTTATCTAATTTGAATATATTGTACATGGTTCGAAATAGTTAGAGCACATAAGTGCTTCTATATGTCTAATTTGTCGGACATTTTAGTTTTTTAAGATGACTTTAAATGTAAGGTGATAATAAAAGTAATTTAGTTGATAAAGGAGATAAAAGACGCACTTGAGATTGATGATAAGAATAATGTAGTTTAAAAAAAACACTTAAGATTGATGACAAGAACAATGTAATTGTAAAAATGAAAAACACTTATGTTAGATTGAAGGAATAAATACAAATAATTCTCAATTTTTTGTCTAAGGTTCTCCATTCCTTATTTTAATAATTTAAATACTTTTTTTAAATTAAAATAAAAACAAAATAATTTAATTTCACTAAAAGTAATTTATAAATTCATTTTTATTAAATTCCACTTGTGTCATATGTTCCCGCGTCATTAAAAATGAGAAAAAAACACAAAAAAATCTTTAAATAGAAAAAAAATCTAATTACTAACAGGAAATATAGTAATTTTTTTCAAAACAGAGACAAAAATATGTTTAATTTTAAATATTTTTATATGTACGATAAATTTTTATTTTTAATTCGTACTAACTATTTTGAAAGATTATTAGATGACTTAGCCTATGGTACTGGTTTGGATTTTTTTTTAAAAAAATAACCACTATTTAAAAAAAATCCAAAATAATCAATATTCAGTTTTTTTCTTGAAATAACCACCTTTCAAAATAAATGCGTCAGATGAACTTGCACATCCATTTTGACACAAGAGGAGGCACCAACACCACTGGCGCATGCTTTTGAAGCATTACATGGTGCCGCCCAGGGTTCTGGCGCATGCATGTCCTTGCATGTGCTTGCGCCCATGCTTCTAGCGTCTACATGTATTGACATGTGTGGCGCCTAGCCCTTTGGCGCATGCATTTTCTTACTTCTTCTATAAATACACCGCCCTTCAGCCATATTTTTCACACAACTTTTACCCTACAACCACATTTTCTTTCATTCAACTTCAATCTCCTTCAAGTTTTTGAGTTCTAACCATGTCTTTTCACATTCACAAGAGAAATTCTGATTTAATATTTTCCGGCGTCGCGTCTCCGATAAAGATTCGACTTTGGAATATAGACATGTTCGAAAGTTATAATCGGACGTTAGACCATTGGTTAGAAAGGGAAATTGTTGATGGTGAAAGGATTAGAAGGATTCAATGGCTGATGGTGTATGGGTGGATATTAAGACTGATAGAGACATTCGCAGCATGGTGCATAATATGTTTAAAATTGTTTTGATGGTTGTAATGACTTAGTTATATTAATGGTATTTTAGTAGTTGTAGTTCTTTGTGTTGTTTTTTATGTAATGTTATTTCCTCACAAACTTATAATATTAAATAAATTTAGTTTTTCATATATTGCAACAGAGGTACATGTGAGTTTATCTTGTTGTGCTCATTCCAGCACTAGGACAGTTAGTACGATTATGACCTGGCTGACGACATGAACTACATAATCTAACCATTTTGTTCGTCGTATCCATTTCGGTTTGAATACGGGTGTTGTTTAGGCGATCCTTTTTCTTCCTTCGCATAACTTTGTTGTGCCAGGCGATGTCCCCTTGATATTCTGGCCAATAATCCTCTTTTGCTACTACAAAAAAACTAATTTTGTAAACATTTGATAGGATTGTGACTCTGTAAACGTCAAATAATAAGTAGGACGAATGCCTTCGAACCTTTGAACATTCCGCAATGACATTGGAGCAGGGCGTACGAAAGGCTTGGAACTTTCCGCAATCGCACCAACCTTTATCTAGTTCCACTATGTATTGTCCCATAGGCATGCCCTCATTGTGATCTATGGACTCGACAACACTATATCAACCTTTAGTATGGTCAAACACCGTGACCACGTGCGTGTTTGATTTGGCAGTTTCATGTCTAATGAATTTCATTGAAGCATCACTGAACAATTGCCCAAATTGCAACACTGAATTCCATTTGGAACGTCTAGTCTAAAACAACGCCCTTAGCCTGGAATATGTTGCCTGCACCAAAGTGGTTATAGGTAGGTTATGGATGCCTTTGAAGACAGAGTTCATTGATTTCACAAGATTTATTGTCATGTGGCCCTAACACTGACCGTTGTCGTATGCCCTAATCCACTTCTCCAATGGAATATTGTCGATCCACCGTACTGCATCTGTGTTTGACAATCTTATTTCTTCGCGGTAGTGTTTGAAAGAAGGTTCTGATAATGTGTACCATGCATTGACAACCTTCTTCCGCAACGTTTTGTCTTTGATCTTCCGCATAAAATTCTGAGCAATATGTCTAATACAAAAGACATGCGTCAAAGGAGGATCCTGTCAGCCATTATTAATGTTATTATATGCACTGAGGATTGAAGGGTGTCTGTCGGAGATTAAACATAAGTTAGGTTGAGGTGCAATGTGCAATCAGAGATTTCTTAGGAAAAAAATCTATCCCTCAGCAGTCTTCCCTTCAACAAGGGCAAATGCGATTGGAAAAATGTTATTGTTGCCATCTTGTGCCACTGCCATCAGTAATTTTCCTTTGTATTTCCCGAACAACCATGTACCATCAATTTGTATAATAAGTTTACCGAAAAAAACCCTATGATGCATGGTTGATACACCTAGAAGAGACGGTGAAATATTCCATTTCCAATAACACACATCCCGTCTGGTGTATACGCGGGCAACGTTTTCAACTTGACAATAGTCCCTGGAGCATATTGTTTAAGAGCCAACGGGTATTTTGGAAGTTGTTTGTAAGACTCCTCCCAATTTCCATACACTTTTTCAATAGCCTTTGTCCTAGCTATCCAAGCATTCCTATATGATAGAGTGTAGTGGTATTGTGCTACAATATGCGAGATTATTGTACTTACCTTTAACGATGGATTATCGCCAATGACAAACAATATTTCATCGCATATTAGCTGAGAGCTAAGTTTCCGATGGTCTTGCATTGGGTTTGTGAGCACGCATGTGTGAACTGGACCCATGCATCCAATCTCCCAAGAATCACTCCTCTTCCGGTACGAATCTGACAACCTGAAAAGGTAGTGCTCATTCGGACAAATTTTTTTGTACCTTAATCCATTAGTTCTATCAACTCTGAAATCAGTTGATAGTTCCATGTGAAACTTTTTAATGGCTTTTACACAATCTTCTTTTGTGCGAAATGTGTCTCCTTGTTTCAAAAATCCTTGTATTTGCACATAAAGATTGTACCATATATCTGATGAAGGTTCATCGGAACCCAAATTCAACCTTGTCATGTGTTGAGGTGGACAATATACATGACTAGCTGGTAATGACTCCTCTTCTTCATCAGCGTTCACCATTGAATGAACCAAAATCTCGACTTCTTCTTCTTCGTCATCTTCTTCGTCATCTCAGCTTGTTCGTCGTCATCAGTTTCACAAAACACTTGTGACTGATCAATAAACTGAGACACTTGTTGTTGTGGTGGTAATATATACAACTCTATCTCATTGTACCCAGATTGTCCGTGATTGACAAACATATGCTGAACATCATCATCATCTCGAATCTTCTTCTGATAAAACTTCACCTGGTTTTCTGCAAACAAAACCAGATTTTTATAGATGATTTGGCCCACAGGACTGCACTGCAATTTCTTTTCTTTTCTTTGTTTCAGATGTGAAAAATTTGATCGTCGATTTATTGTAAACCGAGTTACCTCTGTGTTGCGAAAACAAAAACCGAATAGTAAATGCTCAAATATTTCACCTTCGGTATTGGCCCATCTATATAGTGCAATGTGTAAAAATACCAAAAAAAACTTGTACTTTTTATTCATGTGCATATTTTCTACGAGCATGGGGTTGGTCAAGAATGCTGTCACTCACCCCGGTAAACGAGAACCTATTCATGTTCCCGTTTTCAACAAAGTAAGTTTAACACTTTACCATTTAACTAATTATACTTTATATTACAATTAACTGTAAATAATATTTTTCAATTGTTTATGATCTAGGTGGTTAGTTAGAGGGATGAACTACAATAGGTGTCCAAAACACGCTATAGTAGTCTATCGCAATCTATTGGACCACATTGGACCAGACGATGTAATACTCCTACACAACTCTATTTTAATTTAAAAATACTTATCAAATTATTTATCATCTAATCGTGTCGTATTGTTGTACAGTTTATCTGGAAGCCATATCTGGGTCTTGATCATCAGGTTAACCATGATGATGCTGCAGTTTGGACACCAAAGACATCAATTATCCAGTTCATTACTATGGAGATGCACCAGAGTGACCGGGTAAAACTACAGTTCGACATGCAACAACAAATTCCAGAACCTTCGACGTGTTTGAGAGATTGGTATCAAAAAAGAGTTGATGCCCAATGGAATTATTCTGACTCATGAGACTTCGCAAAAGAGGTGTGTCGTCATTGGAGGAATCGAAGACAACACATCTTAAAGGAACCAGTCATACATGGTGCTAGACCAACTCAACAATATATGACATGGTTTAGGTCGGTAACAACACAATAATTTGTGTCTGAGCCACAATATTTGATTGATCCACGCCAACTAGCTTCGTCATCATACGTCCAACAACAAGTCCCCGTCCAACACCAATGTCAAACCATCCAAACCCAATAACCAACCTCATACCATCAACCTACCACATACACCCAACAACCAAACACCCAACTTCGCAACCCATTCATGCCACCCACCCAACAACCAAACACCCAACCCCGTAATCCATTCATGCCACCCACACAACCACGAAACCAAGAATCAAACCCTATCCACTAACAATCATACGCATCAACCACAACCTTCTATAGCCCAGATGATTCAAATGGGTCACTTCATCGTAGCCCCCCACCAATGACCACCCAAACATCCCATCACCAAAACACCCAACCATTGTTTAACAATAGTACACCCCATGAACCATTGCTTCATTTCCAAAACGATTAAATATCCCAATTCGGGCAACTATACTGTCCATAATCCACCCAACCACATTGACCTAACTACGATAACATGGGCACCGAACTCCATTACGGAAGCACCGTTGCCCAGAGCCCCCCGACTATTGGGAACAAATGATGACACATATATCAAATACCGTTGGAACTTCCACCGAACCTTCACACCAACCATCATTGGATCATGTCAGCACGCAAAGACCCCAAACACCTCAGGAAAATCATGGGAGATCTCGACTTTTAGAGGGAGGCTCCAATTGGATTGGCGCCCCCTCTTAAAAATTGCAAGGACGCGCCAATTGGATTGGCTAGGGCACCTGCCCTAGCCAATCCAATTGGCGCCTGTGTGTAATTTTTAAGAGGGGGCGCCAATCCAATTGGCGCCTCCCTTAAAAAAGCCTCAAATGAAAAAACTTCCAACATGAAAGTTGTAGATCTTTTCAAGACAATGAATTTGGATATAAATTTTGCAACATTTGGAATTTGTTTGAGAAAGTTATGGGCAGTTGAAGTTGGACTTCTGAGTTTTTCAACTGTTATCTGACCGATAATGTTTTGTATTATTGCATGTGTTTATTTTAGGAATATGAATTTTTGTCTAACATAACATTTGAACTAGACATCTTAAATTTTCCAATGCACTTGGTCCCACCTCAAAATAATAAAAAATGAGTGAGTTAGGTCCCTGCGAACTTGACCCAAAATTAGGGTTTATGTCAAAATGACCTATAATGTTTTGAAATTAATGATGAGCTTCCAAGTTTCAAATGGATTTTTGATGAACATGAAAGTTGTTCATATGGCGACTGTTGTTAAAACTTGAATGGAGGCGCCAAATGGATTGGCTAGGGCAGGTGCCCTAGCCTAGGGTAGGTGCCCTAGCCAATCCAATTTGCGCCTATGTGTATGTTTTAAAAGGAGGCGCCAACTCAATTGCCGAGTCCCTCATAAAATGCCTTTTTTGTCTTATAAATAGATGCGTAGTGTGACCTATTGTTCCACAATTCATATAATCATTTGGCTATCATGTTTGGTGTTCGTCGCCGATACGGTAAGGTGATTTATGCGAGAGACAAACCTCAATTGCTGATGCTGTTTTGGAACATCACCACGTTAGATCAACTGAAGAGGGAGCTGGTTCGATGGTTAGACGGGAAAATACCAGAAGGGGAAAAAATCAGAAGTATTGAGAGACTTGACAGTATCTTTGGTTGGGTGCGAATGAAGACTGATAAGGATGCTAGGGAAATGATGTTCGGTCGAGACGATATTAATTTGATTGTTGTAATCAATTAGAATTATTTATGTTTTCAGATGTTTTGTACTGATGTTGGTTATGAAACTCGTTGTAACAAGAACTTAATGATATATAATGATTGATTGTTACAGAAATACAATGTTATAAAAAGCATAAGATCTAGATACAATGTTACAAATAGCTTAAGATCTAGATATCATGTTACAATAAGCTTAAGATCTAGATGATGCTCCTTGATTGGGACAGTTGTTTTTGTTGTGTCCTGGTTGACGACAGATACTACATAATCTTATCATTTTATCTGTGGAATCCATCTCTGTTCTTATACGTGTGCTGTTTGGCCTTCCTTTCTTCTTTCTACGCATCTCTTCATTGTGCCAAACAATATCTCCTTCATATGGAGGCCAGTAATCCTCCATTGGTAGTACTGAAAAGATTTTACTATATACATTCATGATGGTGTTGGCCTTGTACACATCAGATAAATGGGTGTAAGCGTCTTGACGAGTATAAGCGCATGCTGCAATGACATGGGTGCAAGGTATGCGGAAGGCCTGAAATTTTCCACAATCGCACCAACTTATGTGTAGTTTAACCGCGTAGGCTAAATTTGGTCTCCCCTCACTGTTGCCCATTGTTTCCTGGACGCTGAAATTTTGTCTATGACGGTCAAACACTGTTACAACGTGTGTCGTAGCTTTGATGCTCTCCTCTTTCATGACCTTCATGCAGCATTCACTGAATACTTGTCCGGACATTAACACTGCACTCCATCTTTCACCTCTGCTTGCGAACATAGAAGCCAACCTATAATAGGTTGATCTTACCAAGGCGGTTATGGGCATGTTTCGAATTCCTTTGAAAACCCCGTTCATGCATTCCACAATGTTTGTTGTCATGTGGCCCCATCGACAACCACCGTCAAATGCTCTTGTCCACTGCTCTACTGGGATGTTATTTATCCATCTCCCCGCGTCTTCATTAGACAGTCGAATCTCATCACGATAATATTGAAAAGACGGTTGAGTTAAAGCATACCCAACATTCACCACCTTCTTGCGAAGATTCTTATCTTTTATAGCACGCATGAAGTTTTGTGCAATGTGTCTGATACAGTAGACATGTGTAGAAGGAGGATCATGCCATCCGTTGTCATGGTTGTTGTAGGCACTTTCGATGGCAGCATGTCTATCAGAAATCAGACATAAAATGGCTTGTGGAGCGACATGCGTTCTGAGATGTCGAAGAAAGAAACCCCATCCAGCAGCCGTTTCACCTTCAACAAGAGCAAAGGCAATGGGAAATACATTGTTGTTACCGTCTTGTGCAACTGTCATGAGCAACGTACCCTTGTATTTTCCGTATAACCAAGTGCCATCAATTTGCAGGAGAGGTTTGCAGAAAGCGAAACCTTTGATGCACGGGTCAAATGCCCAAAAGAGACGGTGAAATATTCTATTACCTGTAGCACAGGTTCCGTCTGGCATCATTGCTGGCACTGTCTCCAGAATTGCCACAGTTCCTGGAACATAAGTTTTTAGTGCCCATAAAAACCGTGGTAATTCCTTGAATGAGTCCTCCCAGTTGCCGAAAACCTGCTCAACAGCCTTTGTCCTCGCAATCCATGCTTTCTTGTAAGATGGAGTATAATTATATGTTGTTCGGATATGGGATATAATTATACTCACCTTCACAGATGGGTCTTTATTTACCAATGGCAGAATGTCTCGACATATCAAAGTTGTGCTCAGTTTACGGTGATCTTGTTGAACGGTTGTTGCGACGCAACTATGTGGTGGGTCTATTGAAGCGATCTCCCAAGAGTCATTTTTCTTCTTGTAAGATGCAGCCAAACGAAACTTACAAAGCATGTTACAACATTCGATAACATACCTTCTAGAATCAGTGCGTTTCACCGTAAAGTCAGCAAAGTTGTTCATGTGGTATTTTTTGATTGCCAAGACACATTCCTCTTTGGTACGAAACATGTCTCCAACCTTTAATTCGCCTACTGGTCTCGGATACGGATTATAGAAGACACTGTCGGACATTTCATCGTCGTGAAGATCCATATTTGTCATATGTTGAGGACGAATATAGGCATGAGTAGGAGGTATTGGTGGTTGTTGAGCCTCATCTTCATCGTCGTTATTCAGGATGTGATCAACCTGTATCTCAGTCTCCTCTTCTTCTTCATCAACAACATCGACCTCTACTTCTGCTTCTGGGTTGAGTTCATCTGACCATTGTGCATCATCTGCAGCATCTCCACCAGCTGGATCCTGATCTGTTAGTTGAGACTGTTGAGACGGTATACATGGTTGTAGAGTAATGTACAACTCGATACAATCCATGCCTGAATGTTCATGACTAAGAAACATGCTTTCAACATCTTCATCGTCTCGTATCTTTAGGGGGAAAAACTTGCATTGACCATTCTCAAAAAATATAGGATTCTGATATGTCATCTTTGACACAATACCTGATGCTATAAAGGATTGTATTCTTTTTTTGAAATGCAAAAAGGTTGCATTTCTCTTCATCGTGACTCTAATGGTATCAGTGTTTCTAAAACAAAAACCATGAAGCTCAGACTCAAAAGTTTCACCGTTGCAGTGAACGTTGATACTGTATAATGATGAAGATGACATTTTGGAGATGAAAACTAAGGCTTGCAAGTGCAGATGAATGTGAGTGAAGATGAAAAGTATTTTGCAGATGATAAGTATTAATGTGAGTGAAGATGAATGTGAGTGAAGATGAAAAGTATTTTGGAGATGAAAAGTATTTTGCAAGTGCAGATGAATGTGATAGTAAGACACTTAAATAGATGGTATCAGTGTCTCACATTGAAGCTAGTCTGAGATACCTTGTCAAGCATGCAAGTAATTTCTGAGATGAGGTGTCTGTCATGCAAGACAGTGTGAGTTGATGTGTCAAGCATGCTAGCTAGTCAAGAGTTGATGTGTCTGTCATGCAAGACAGTGTGAGTTAATGTGTCAAGCATGCTAGCTAGTCAAGAGTTGATGTGTCTGTCATGCAAGACAGAAGTGAGTATTCAGCATGCAGGATACTAGAGAGCCACGTGTCAGAGATGACGTGTCAATCCTGCAAGACAGTGTGAGTTGATGTGTCAACCAGGCAAGGTATCAAGAAGCTAGTCATCAGCATGCAGGAGACAAGACAGACACGTGTCGGACACCTAAGATGGTCAGAGATGATGTGTCAATCATGCAAGCCATCCATAAGTCATTTGTTCAGCATGCAGGAGACAACAATGCCACTTGTCAGACATGCAGAAGGTGGCGCCAATTGGTTTGGCGCCTACCTTTAAGGCTTGTACATGGTCGCCAATTTGAATGGCGCCCCCATGGAGTCAGTCCTCGAAACCAAGCATTCAGAACTAGCCTTGCATGCATGTGCCCTAGGGTGTCGCCAATTTGAATGGCGCCCCCACTTTAATATTGCACATGGTCGCCAAATGAGGTGGAGACACCATACAAACACAATTTTTCATGCACTCCTCCATTTGCCTATAAATTGATCCACTCCTTCAATAATTCTTCCACACCAACATTCTCACTACTTCATCTACATTTCTCACTACTTCTTTTACAATTTCATCTTCAACAAAATCTTCCGTTTTCATCTACACCAACTCCCCAACAATATGTCTTTACTCACAATGGGCGAAGCACACAGAGGAACAGTTGCAAACATCGCGACATACGTGTCATACGGTGAACTGACTTGGGGTGTTTTGCTTTTTATCGCAATGTCGCGGATAGCAAGAGTCGCCACCGACTTTTCTTTTATCCAATAAGGAAAGGTGGAAAAGAACAGGAAAGACCTCAATAGATTTTGGGTTCGGGAGGTACATTATACAAAGGGAAGGTGTTAGCACCCTTTGTATCCATGGTTATCCATGGGCTCTTAATTGCTGGATCACTTATCTTTTTGTCTGAAAAAGTGTCGGTGAATTGCTTGAAAAATGTTTGAAAAGAGAATTTAACTTTGTAATGATTCTTGTATGAATATATACAAAGTGGTTATCTCGTTTAGTTTTGAAAATTGTTTAAAAAAATAGTTTAGAAATGTGTGAGGTGTGAAAAGTATTTTAGGTTATGATCCAGTAATTGAGAGTTATACCTTCCTAAGGTCGTTATGGGCATTTCCTATCCTTATGAGGGTAAAACTGTCCTTACTATTGAGGAGTAAGTAATTTTACCCTTTGGATGTTTAAGGGTCATCGTAGGGTCATCGATAGGTCATTGAAGGCAACAGTTGTAAGGATACCTTAGCATTCGAAGGGACGATCATCATTTAACCGTAGGCTACACCGAAGGGTCATCGAGGGACAAAATCGTATTTTCGAAGGCAACATCCGAGGGACCAGGATTTATTTTATGATGATTTAATCGAAGGGTCTTTGCTAAGTGTATCCCTACATTCGCGGGACATGACCGTTATACCGTAATATCGTAAGGCAAAAGAGAGGTCCAAGATCACATATTTAAAGGCCACATTTTAAAGTTAATTAGGTGATTATGATGAATCTCCACATTAAAATCAATACATTAAAAATGATACATTAAAAATAATACATTAAAATTAATACATTAAAATTAATTATTAAAATTAACACATTAAAATTAATTAAGCGATTTAGGGTGAGTCTCCACAAGGGTATCCCACAAATAAAGTGGAAGACCTAACGGCGGTCTTTTTTCTTGGAAACATGTAAACCTTTACACAATTCAACACACGGATTAGAGCATCGAGATAAAATATAATTGAAAGTTGCACCATAAAATAAACACAACAATCATGAACTCAAATCAAATGATGCAGAATTATAATAACATAAGATAGAACCGCCAAAAAAATTGAAACAGCCACTGTCCCATTCGCCCCTGCTTCGCCTAGCGAAGGCCTAGCGAGTATTCGCTACTGGCTCGCTTAGCGATGTGCTAGCGAGCGCTGCTGGTTTTTGAATATGATATCAGTACAATCTCAACCAATTTTATGCCTTATGGATCTCATTACTGCAATTATACAATTAATCATTTAAAGTATGCATGGTATATACTAAAGTTCACATGCCAAGCTTAAGGTATTTCATAAATCTAATCATAAAGTCATATGCAAATTAAGAATATAAAAACAATGATAGCAATGTAAACCTGTTAACAGCTGAGTTGTGACTTCGAATCGGAAAATCGGATTGAATTGGGCGGCGGTAGAACTTGGTGCCGCCGGCTTTTCCTTCAGGGTTTCCTTCTGTGAGCACTAGGGTTTGCTTGCTAGGGTTCTCCTCTCTCCTTTTTTCGTCCTCTTTTCATTACTGAAGTGCTGGTATTTATAATGCCCTTTTTCATGACCTAATGGGCTCAGAACGAAGCCCGAAATTTTTTTGTTGTCTGTCAGCCTCGCTAGGCGAGCTGGTAGCGAACGCGTAGCGAACGTTCGCTAGGCGAGCTGGTAGCGAACGTAATGTTCGCTAGGCGAGCTGGTAGCGAACAGGCCAGTTTGGGCCATTTTCTGGATTGGGCCATTCGTGAGCTGGGCCTTTGTTCCTTTAAGATCAGTGTCATAAAAATGAGTCAGAATGCCTTGAAAAATGTCTTGAAATATTAATGGGCAAATTTTGGGGTATGACAGCTGCCCCTGTTCAATATTCTTGAACCGAGAGAGTTAGAATGGTGTGTACGCCATTCGTGGTCTGGAGGTGGAAGATTATTGAACACTAGAATGCCCCAAAAATTTGCTCTTGCTAATCACAGGTTAGTCTTGATGAAGATGGGCTTAAAGGTACCATCCAGGAAGTTTGATGATGAGAGCTTCAGATTGTGTCGTACGTTAGACGATGTCTGAAGACATGGGTGTCATACCGGGTCGTACGTTAGACCATATAATGAGTCATCCATCATGCTGTTGACTTCACTGGGGAGTCTGAGTATGCTATATGTTGCTGGGGATAAGGGATCAGAATGGATCATACACTGGACCATATCTAAGTATCAGAGTGAGCTGTTCGTTAGGCAGATGACTTTGCTGAGGATGAAAAATCAGAATGGATCGTACGCCAGATCGTCTCTGAGTTGAAGATCCAAATGGGTCTTATGATAGACTGTATTGGAGTTGCCGGATGAGCCGTCCATTAGGCTGAATCTGATGATAAAAGGGGGTAGTCGTACACTAGACTACACTTCAGAAATGTACCGTACACTAGGTAGCATCTGAGGAGACGAAGGTCAAATTGGGTCGTACATTAGACCGTATCTGAGCAGACTGAGCCGTCCATTAGGCTGAATCTGGTGATAAAAGGGGGGTAGTCGTACACTAGACTACACTTCAGAAATGTACCGTACACTAGGTAGCATCTGAGGAGACGAAGGTCAAATTGGGTCGTACATTAGACCGTATCTGAGCAGACTGAGCCGTCCATTAGGCTGAATCTGGTGATAAAAGGGGGTAGTCGTACACTAGACTACACTTCAGAAATGTACCGTACACTAGGTAGCATCTGAGGAGACGAAGGTCAAATTGGGTCGTACATTAGACCGTATCTGAGCAGACTGAGCCGTCCATTAGGCTGAATCTGGTGATAAAAGGGGGTAGTCGTACACTAGACTACACTTCAGAAATGTACCGTACACTAGGTAGCATCTGAGGAGACGAAGGTCAAATTGGGTCGTACATTAGACCGTATCTGAGCAGACTGAGTCGTCCATTAGGCTGAATCTGGTGATAAAAGGGGGTAGTCGTACACTAGACTACATTTCAGAAATGTACCGTACACTAGGTAGCATCTGAGGAGACGAATGGCTAACTGGGTCGTACATTAGACCGCATTGGAGTTGCTGGAGTTCAGAATGGATCGTACATTAGATCGAATCTGAATTGCAGAATGAGCCATCCATCAGGCTGAATCTGATGATAAAAAGGGGGTAGTCGTACACTAGACTACACTTCAGAAATGTACCGTACACTAGGTAGCATCTGAGGGATATAGTTGCATCTTGAATGTAATTGATAAAGATGTCTGTTTGAATAGACCTTTGTTTTGACTATGTCAGGAGGATAATTGACCTGAAAAATAAAATTAGCTTCATGCCATGTCATGATGCATGAGATGTTTCGTGTTATGCCAAGAAATAAATGCGAATGTTGTATGCATGCGTATGCTGTGAAATGATGTAATGAATGAGTTATGCGTATGAGAAGTTCTGCTTGGAGACTCTACTGGGGAAAATAAATCCCCATCTACTGATTGGAGATACTTGTAATGATGACCCTTTCTCGGCAGGGGGTTGTTGATTTCGGTCTGATGGTGGAAATATTCAACAGAGCCTGGCTAGGGATGAAAGAGAGGATCAATCTGTCTGATGATATCGACTTCTTCTGGGAAATAGCTGGCTTTGCCCGGGGAATAATGCCAATTTCTCCTGAGAAAAAACAAGCTTGCTGGGGAGAATAAGATTGGTAGCGGATTCATTGGAAGCATGGTTAGACCTTCTCCTTGATCCTGAATTCGGGTAGTAATTGCTATTGCCATTCCATGCATGTATTTTGATAAACATTGATCATATTCAAATGCATATATTAATTCAAATCAAATCAATGGACATTTATGCAAACAAAACAGAAGAGTAAAAATGAAATAAAATTGCATTGATTTTTTGAAAGAGGGCCTATGAACAGGCAATCTGTGTACAAGGAGACAAAAAATCCTAGTAAGAGGAAATTGTCAAGAACACAAAGAGAAAGCTATGCCGAAAACGTCCTATTGATTTTAATTCCACTACTGTCATCATGTCTTCGAGCATCTCATCTCCTGCTGGCGGATAGAAGTGATTGGCTTGTTCAGTTCCTTGAACTTGGTTGAAGCAGACAGAGAACGGGGCATAGTCATACGCTTTAATCCTTAATTTTTGCCTGGACCGCCTTTTCAGGTTTTCAACCCACCAGGATACCCTTTTTTGCCCAAGCCGCCTTTTCAGGTTTTCGACTTGCCGGGTGTACATTTTTATATGTTTATCCCTAATTTTTGCTCGAACCATTTTGGTTCGCCGGGATGCCCTTACTTTTGCCTAGGTACGTCGACCTAGCGGGTCTCTTTTATGCGTAGTATTTTTTAACTATGTCAGCATTCACAGGATGAGGGAACTCTTCGCCATCCATTGTAGCAAGTATCATGGCTCCACCGGAGAATACCTTCTTAACCACAAATGGCCCTTCGTATGTGGGAGTCCATTTGCCTATGGGATCACCTTGTGGTAGAATGATACGCTTGACCACCAAGTCGCCAATTTGATACACCTGTCTCTTGACTCTTTTGTTAAATGCTTGGGTCATGCGCTTCTGATATATCTGCCCGTGACAAACAGCCGCAAGTCTCTTCTCATCAATCAAGTTTATCTGATCGAGTCGAGTCTGAATCCATTCATCCTCGCTTAAACCCGCCTCTTTCATGATCCTTAGAGAGGGAATCTGAACTTCCACTGGCAAAACAGCTTCCGTTCCGTAGACTAAAGAGAAAGGAGTTGCTCCTGTCGAAGTGCGTACTGAAGTGCGATAACCGTGAAGAGCAAACGGTAACATCTCATGCCAGTCTTTGTACGTTACCGTCATCTTTTGTATGATCTTCTTGATATTCTTATTAGCAGCTTCTACAGCGCCATTCATCTTTGGTCGGTACGGAGAAGAGTTGTGGTGCTTTATGTTGAACTGCGTGCAGAGTTCAGTAATCATCTTGTTGTTCAAATTAGTACCATTGTCGGTGATAATCCTTTCAGGGATACCATATCGACAGATGAGATTATTTTTGATGAATCGTGCCACCACATTCTTGGTGACAGAAGCAAATGAGGCTGCCTCTACCCACTTTGTAAAGTAATCAATAGCGACAAGGATGAAGCGATGTCCATTAGAAGCCGTAGGTTTAATCTCTCCAATCATATCAATGCCCCACATTGCAAAAGGCCAAGGTGCTGTCAACACGTTCAATGGAGCAGGAGGTGCATGTACTTTATCCGCATAGATCTGGCACTTGTGACAGGTTCTGGAATGATGATGGCAATCAGCTTCCATGGTAGACCAATAATACCCTGATCTCAGAATCTTCTTGGCCATTGTATGTCCACTAGGATGAGTCCCAAAAATACCGTCATGCATGTCTTCCATAATCCTTTCTGCTTCCTTTTTATCCACACAGCGAAGCAAAGTTGAATCATGATTACGTTTGTATAATACTCCATTACTCAGAAAGAATTTAGCGGAGAACTTCCTCAGGAATTTTCTGTCATTGACGGATGCCCCTTCAGGGTATTCCTGATCTTCTAAGTATCTTTTTACGTCGTGGAACCAAGGTTTCTCCTGTACCCTCTCAGTGCTAAGTTCATAACAGTATGCCGGTTCATCTAACCGTCCAATGGTAATCATGGGAGCTTCGCTGCCCCATCTGACTCTGAACATAGATGACATGGTAGCTAATGCGTCCGCCAACTGATTCTCCTCTCGTGGAATATGTTCAAATGTAATCTCTTCAAAGTATGGGATTAATGTCATCACCCGCTCTCGATAAGGGATGAGATTTGGATGTTTAGTATCCCATTCTCCTTTGATCTGACTGATTACCAAGGCTGAATCTCCGTACACGCTCAAAAACTTGATTCGCCGATCTATAGCAGCTTTGAGTCCCAAAATACATGCTTCATACTCAGCCATATTATTGGTACAGTGAAAACATAGTCTAGCAGTGAGAGGTGTATGGTAACCTCCGGGAGAAATAAGTACAACCCCAACACCATGGCCCAACGCATTAGAAGATCCATCAAAAACCATAGTCCATCGGGATCCCAGCTCGGGTCCTTCATCCGGTTCAGGTTTTTCATTATCAGTAACAAACATGACGTCCTCATCTGGAAACTCAAAATTCATAGATTGATAATCGTCCACCGCTTGATGAGCCAAATGATCAGCTAGCACGCTTCCTTTGATTGCTTTCTGGGTAGTATACTGGATGTCGTACTCTGTTAAGATCATCTGCCATCTCGCTATTCTTCCGGAGAGGGCAGGCTTCTCGAACATGTATTTGATGGGATCCATCCTAGAAATCAACAAAGTGGTATGATTCAACATATACTGTCTTAGTCGGCGAGCAGCCCAGGCCAAAGCACAGCAAGTTCTCTCGAGCAGTGAGTATCTTGTTTCACAGTCGGTAAACTTTTTGCTCAGGTAGTATATGGCATGCTCTTTTCGACCAGACTCGTCATGTTGCCCCAATACGCACCCCATTGAATTTTCTAACACGGTCAAATACATGATTAGAGGTCTTCCTTCAACTGGTGGCATCAGAGTCGGAGGTTCCTGGAGGTAGTTCTTGATTTTATCAAAAGCTTCTTGGCATTCGTCATTCCATATCATTTCTTGATTTTTCCTCAGTAATTTGAAGATGGGTTTGCAGGTAGCGGTCAAATGAGAGATAAATCGAGCAATGTAGTTCAAGCGTCCCAAGAAACCTCTGACTTCTTTCTCCGTACGGGGAACTGGCATTTCTTGAATAGCTCTCACTTTAGCCGGGTCAACCTCAATTCCTTTACCACTGACAATAAAGCCCAAGAGCTTACCGGATCTTACTCCAAAAGTGCATTTGTTCGGGTTCAACCTCAACTTGTATTTCTTCAACCTCTCGAACAATTTGTATAAATGATCGAGATGTTCCTCCTCAGTATGAGATCTGGCTATCATGTCATCCACATATACTTCTATTTCATGATGGATCATATCATGGAACAAAACCACCATAGCACGCTGGTACGTTGCCCCGGCGTTTTTTAGACCGAATGGCATTACTTTGTAACAGAAAGTGCCCCATTGCGTCACAAACGTAGTTTTCTCCATGTCCTCAGGTGCCATCTTAATCTGATTATAACCCGAGAATCCATCCATGAATGAGAATACTTTGTGTTGAGCGGTGTTATCTACCAGAACATCAATGTGCGGGAGTGGAAAGTCATCCTTGGGACTTGCTTTATTCAAATCTCTGTAATCTACGCACATTCGTACCTTACCATCCTTCTTTGGCACTGGCACCACATTAGCAACCCATTGAGGATAAGAAGTAACGGCTAGGAAACCGGCATTGAACTGTTTCATAACCTCGGCTTTGATTTTCTCGGACATTTCAGGACGCATGCGGCGAACCTTTTGCTTGACAGGACGGCAGTCTTCCTTCGTAGGCAGCCGATGCACCACTATATCAGTATCCAACCCGGGCATGTCTTCATAAGACCAAGCGAAAACCTCTACATAGTCATGTAACATCCGAATCAATCTTTCCTTGACACTGCTTTCCAATCCTGCTCCTATTTTGACTTCTTTTCTGTCTACCTCAGTACCCAGATTTACAATTTCGAGGGACTCTTCATGTGGCTGTATAGTCCTTTCCTCTTGCAGTAATAGTCTGGCAAGCTCTCCAGGGACTTCACAATCTTCCTCACTTCCATCTTCGGCTTGGTAGATCGGATTTTCAAAGTCATAATGAACAGTAGCGGAATTATTATCAATAGGATCCAGAGTGGATACGGATCTGCAATTTGTTATGTGAGTGTGTGTAAGAAAGCATAGCTTGTTTGAAAGACGACAGAAAAAATAAAGAGCGCAATATTTGAATGCGAAAAAAGTCCATTGATTTATTGAATATGAATATGCTTATGAAATGACAAAACCCTTAACAAATTAGCTATTGTGCCCCGGGCGTAGACACAATGCTTTAAAAATTAAAGATTTGCAATACTAAATGGACAATAACAATTACTCCTGACTAAAGGAGATCGGGATAGTGTCTTCAGCCTTCCAATTATTGAGTCCGTCGCCAATTGTTGGGTAGATCCAGCTATCCAGGTCACAATCACTGTCAGCATCTTCTACAGCATTAATTTGACTCTTGTCAGGGCTGAACCCCAGGCCAAATTTGTCAAACTTGTATGGTACTTCGATCAATTGACCCCAGCCAGTACGACCACCATCCTCAACCACGGCTTGAGCGTCCTTCAGAGAAATCATAGCAGGAGGAGCACGAATAACCTTGGGTACACAGGTAGTTGGCTTAAGGACAGGAACGGTCGGGGGAACTACTTCAAATGACTGACAAGGAGTCTCAATGAATTCACCATCCATCTCGACGTATCTGAAGGTATGCACACTACTGACAATGTACTCTTCTTCTCCACACACGGTGACAATCTTACCCTCTATCGGATATCTCAACTTTTGATGGAGAGACGAAGCTACAGCACCTGCCCCATGAATCCAAGGGCGCCCCAGTAAGCAGGAGTAGGCAGGACGAATGTTCATTACATGGAAGGTAGTATTGAAGACTTGAGGTCCTATCTTGATAGGGAGGACTACTTCGCCATGGACAACACTCTTCGCACCATCGTAAGCACGTACCACAATGTCACTAGGTTTCAGCTCAATGCTTTTACAATCCAGCTTATCCAGCACAGCTGTCGGCAGCACATTCAAGGAAGAGCCATTATCGATCAACACATGGGACAAAGTGATTCCCCTACACTCAATGGAGATATGCAGGGCTTTATTGTGATTCTTTCCTGCTGGTGTCAGATCAGCGTCGGAAAAGCCTAGGCCATTGTCAACAGCCAAGTGAGCAACATAATTTTCGAACTGATCAACAGATGTTCCCTGAGGCACGTGAGCAGTCTTCAAGAATTTTACCAATGCATTGGCATGAGATTCAGAAGATAACAGCAAGGATAACATTGAGATCTTAGACGGGGTATGCCCCAACTGTTCTACAACATCAAAATCACTCTTGCGAATGATTTTCAGCACTTCTTCCATTTCTTGTTTGGCAACATCTTCGGGAGTAACTTCAACCGGTGTCTCTGACTGGGAAGGGTTGACTGGTTCCTTTCCCCGAGTTTCAAGGACAGGAGGTGAGATTTCTGGAGAGAAGATCCTTCCGCTTCGAGTAATTTTACTGGTCCCCACAATGCCACTAGTGTTAGCAGCATCATCCACTTGCTTCACGCCATGGACGTAAACATCACCGCCATAATTCCACGGAATAGCTTTGCTTGAGGAATACGGGATCGGGCCAGGTGCAGTGATGATTAGGGGAGCAACCCTGGGCTCAGCAGTAATCCTCACAGGCGCCCTGGTAGCGGTAATCTTCACTGGAACTTTGGACCTCGAAACCACAGATATTTCTTCAATAGAGTTTTCCGCCTTAGGAATCCCTTCGAAGAGAACTGTACGATCGTCCATCAGCCGTTGAATACCATTCTTCAATTTCAAACAGTCCTCGGGCCGGAGTATGTAGAGATTGCAATCTTCAGCACAACCTGGAAATAAACCAGCTTGCAATAAATTCCTCTTTATGATCGGGAGGGGAGATATTAAGTCCGCCACATTGGAAATGAGAGAACCGTCATCTACAGCATTAACAGTCTTGTCATGGTTAGGCATAGGAGCAGTGATGACATTAGGAGTCTCCGGAGGCTCAAACTCAATTTCTCCAGCTTCGATCATATCCTGAATCTTGTTCTTCAATGGCCAGCAATCGTTTGTATCGTGCCCGGGGCTATCGGAGTGATATGCACACCTGGCATTGGGATTATAACGAGAAGAGGAAGTGTTGGGATTTGTAGGAGGATCTCTGAGGGTGATCAAATTTGCCTTTAGCATTCCCTGCAGTGCCTGTGCCAAGGTCATATTGATCCTGGTGAACTGCCTTCTTGGCCTGTCTTGTTTGGGCTGGAAGTTTTGAGATGGTGGTGCTGCAATCGTAACTGCTCCAATGTCGTGGTCACGGTTTTTCTTGTTACGACCCTTTTGACCGTACACAGCATTTGATTCGTTCTTCCCCTGGTAGGACTTTTTGCTGCTTGTAGGGGTAGCTGCCTGTATCTTTCCACTTCGAAGGCCGCTCTCCACCCGTTCACCTGTCAGTATAAGTTCAGTGAAACCTGATGAAGAACTCCCCAGTAGATGGCTGTAGAATGGGCCAGTCAGGGTACCCATGAACAGGTCTACTAATTCTCGGTCAGTCATAGGGGGTTTGACTCTGCCAGCCAAATCTCTCCATTTCTGAGCATACTCTTTGAAGCTTTCTTTAAATCCCATAGCCATATTCTGCAACTGTAGCCGAGTAGGCGCTAATTCAGAATTGTACTGGTACTGCTTGTAGAAAGCTGTTGCTAAATCAGTCCAGGTGCGGATGTCAGAGCTCTCGAGCTGATAATACCATTCCAACTGAGTGCCAGACAGACTTTCTTGGAAGAAGTGGATCCACAGTTTCTTATCAGTGGTATGCGGCTGAATCTTTCTCACATAAGCCCTTAAATGCATCTGAGGACAGGATGCACCATCGTACTTAGTAAAAGTGGGGATTTTGAATTTGCGAGGAATGGTCACATCGGAGACCAGACCCAAACTTTCGAAATCCAGACCAGGTGTCTTCTGACCCTCCATGGCTAGCATGCGTTCCTCCAGCAATTTATACTTATCATCCCTTGGAGAGTACTGTTCATTTTCATACTTCTCATCATCATCATCAGGGTTGGAGAAATCAGCATCCTCTTCCTCTGAATCATTCTCCGCCTCATCTTCTGGACCATTCGGGATTCCAAATTTGATTCCCGTAGCCTGTCCTTTACGCCTTCTTCCTGGGTTAATGAAACTCACAGCCTTCTTGTCTTTCTTCTTTTCGACCCAAAGAGCCTTCAGTTCCTCCTGCCCCTTGGATAAGCTTAGCATCATCTCCTTGAACTGAGCATTTTGAGTCTGGAGATCTTTGACAGTTTGTTCGAGATCCATTTTTCTGTTTAAGAGGCAGACCGTAAGAATATGGTCCTTTAGAATACCTGTTATGCAATGTTATGTTATGCGATGCAATGCATGAAATGTTTTCAAGGACTTTTGGAATTTAACTTTGCATAAATCACCAACAAGAGAGAAATGTTTATTGCTACTTTTTTGATCAATGTTCATTACAAAAGGAATAATAGTAAAATACAATGAAAGCTCAAGTCTCCCAGGGGCGACTTCTTTTTGGGCGAAGATATGCATTGAGTCTTCGTTCCTCCTTAAGCTGACTGGTGAGCTCTAATACTTTCTTCCTTTCTGCATTGAACTGAGTTTCGAAAGTATCCCTCTCCTCTCTCAACTGGGTCCAGGATCTCTTTAGTTCCTCAACCTCAGTAGGTATATCTGGATAAGAAATGATCTGGGTAGTACCTCCTTCGACACTTGATTCAACAATCAATGGTCCGACTGCAAGATATGGCATGACAAACTCACGAGCTCTGGCTCGTACCCATCGGAGATAAGGCTCCATAGGAATGGAGTTTTTCTTTCCTGAATTGCTTCTTTTCACCATGCCCCAAGCTCGTACAAACGTTTGGCGGAGACCTTGAGAGTCATTGTCATAGTCAAACACTATACCTTGAATGATCATTTCATGTGGACCATCTCTTCGAGCATGCCCAAACTGACGTAGGGCTAAGGCGGGATTATAAGTAATACCTCCTCTTATCCCCATGAGTGGTACATTAGGGAATTCTCCACATCGGTCGATGATGATAACATTTTCTCTGAAGTTAGAACACCATCGGATGTCTGAATGGGAGAGTGCCATTATCCTTTGAGACCATTTCAGATTCTGATCATTCTTCAAGACTGATTGAGGGAGGTGCGAAATAAACCACCTAGACAACAAAGGTACGCAGCACATGAGAGTCCCTTGCCTTTTCATAGTACGGGTGTGAAGGGAATGCAAAATATCTCCGAGCAAGGTAGGCACAGGGTTACGAGTGAGGAATATCTTAATAGCATTCACATCTATGAATTGGTCCGGATTAGGGAATAGCACCAAACCATAGATTAGCAATGCTAGAACATCTTCAAAAGCATGGACCTTCATAACTTTCAGGAATTCTCGGGCCTTACCTACCAGAAATTTGGCGAGTAAACCCTTAACTCCACTTCTTGTTACCCAATTAGTCTCAATGTCAGACTTTGTCATATGTAAAGCTGCGACAACTTCTTCAGACTTCGGAATCTTTTCCAGACCACTGAAAGGTATTTGATCAAGGATAGGTATCTCAAGCAGCTTGGAGAATTCTTCTAGTGTGGGTACCAACTGATAATCTGGGAAAGTGAAGCAATGATGCTTAGGATCGAAGAACTGGAATAGGACTCTCATCATATCTTCTTTGAAACCAGTGGTAACCAAATTGAGGAGAGAACCGTGTTTCTTGATGAACTGAGCCTGATCAGGAAGTTCTGACACTAAATCCTTGAGTTGAGGAGAGATTGCTACAAAATTGATCCGGATGGTCTTCCTGGGAGCCATAGCCTTACAAAACAGAGCAAAGTTAAATCCCTAAGTCCTTGAAATGGTTAGTACAATGTTATGATGTCATGATGTTATGATGTTATGAGGTTAAATAAATAACAAGCACAAGCAAGTCACACAACCATCATTCCTAGGTTTTAAGGCTTGCATGAGTTCCATAGGTAAGTACCCTCCCCACTGAAGTTTAGTTGGTTCAACCTGTCCTAGAATAGTAACCGGGTTCTAGAAGGATCTCAGATCATCGACCTTCCTTTAAGTCCACTTCAGTGCAACACCAAGCGGTTGACCGAAGCTTCCCTAAAGTCCAATCTCAAAGAGTGTAGTATCGAGTATCAACCAACCCCAGTCGGAACCGAAGTCAGTTATCTCACTACTTTCTAATGGCCAGGATGAGTCAATTAGGGTTCTAAAGGTCTGGTTAATGCTTTGGTGACACCACGCGGAAGCCAAATTTTTCCTCAAGTAACATGAGGAACATCAGGACAACCAAAGTGTCACATTAACCGTAGCCATCATTTTAACCATTCCAGTATACGCCGGATAGTCGCGATGATCTATTGCTACTTACCTAAGGTACACTAGATCCGGGTGTAGGATCTTTCACTCAAGAATACCCAAGCAATCCCTTAAAAGTAAATCAGACAATTTTAAATAAGTGATCTTGTTTTTAAGGTAACCTCTCTTTTTAAAGAATTCCCCAGCAGAGTCGCCAGTTCTGTCATACGGTGAACTGACTTGGGGTGTTTTGCTTTTTATCGCAATGTCGCGGATAGCAAGAGTCGCCACCGACTTTTCTTTTATCCAATAAGGAAAGGTGGAAAAGAACAGGAAAGACCTCAATAGATTTTGGGTTCGGGAGGTACATTATACAAAGGGAAGGTGTTAGCACCCTTTGTATCCATGGTTATCCATGGGCTCTTAATTGCTGGATCACTTATCTTTTTGTCTGAAAAAGTGTCGGTGAATTGCTTGAAAAATGTTTGAAAAGAGAATTTAACTTTGTAATGATTCTTGTATGAATATATACAAAGTGGTTATCTCGTTTAGTTTTGAAAATTGTTTAAAAAAATAGTTTAGAAATGTGTGAGGTGTGAAAAGTATTTTAGGTTATGATCCAGTAATTGAGAGTTATACCTTCCTAAGGTCGTTATGGGCATTTCCTATCCTTATGAGGGTAAAACTGTCCTTACTATTGAGGAGTAAGTAATTTTACCCTTTGGATGTTTAAGGGTCATCGTAGGGTCATCGATAGGTCATTGAAGGCAACAGTTGTAAGGATACCTTAGCATTCGAAGGGACGATCATCATTTAACCGTAGGCTACACCGAAGGGTCATCGAGGGACAAAATCGTATTTTCGAAGGCAACATCCGAGGGACCAGGATTTATTTTATGATGATTTAATCGAAGGGTCTTTGCTAAGTGTATCCCTACATTCGCGGGACATGACCGTTATACCGTAATATCGTAAGGCAAAAGAGAGGTCCAAGATCACATATTTAAAGGCCACATTTTAAAGTTAATTAGGTGATTATGATGAATCTCCACATTAAAATCAATACATTAAAAATGATACATTAAAAATAATACATTAAAATTAATACATTAAAATTAATTATTAAAATTAACACATTAAAATTAATTAAGCGATTTAGGGTGAGTCTCCACAAGGGTATCCCACAAATAAAGTGGAAGACCTAACGGCGGTCTTTTTTCTTGGAAACATGTAAACCTTTACACAATTCAACACACGGATTAGAGCATCGAGATAAAATATAATTGAAAGTTGCACCATAAAATAAACACAACAATCATGAACTCAAATCAAATGATGCAGAATTATAATAACATAAGATAGAACCGCCAAAAAAATTGAAACAGCCACTGTCCCATTCGCCCCTGCTTCGCCTAGCGAAGGCCTAGCGAGTATTCGCTACTGGCTCGCTTAGCGATGTGCTAGCGAGCGCTGCTGGTTTTTGAATATGATATCAGTACAATCTCAACCAATTTTATGCCTTATGGATCTCATTACTGCAATTATACAATTAATCATTTAAAGTATGCATGGTATATACTAAAGTTCACATGCCAAGCTTAAGGTATTTCATAAATCTAATCATAAAGTCATATGCAAATTAAGAATATAAAAACAATGATAGCAATGTAAACCTGTTAACAGCTGAGTTGTGACTTCGAATCGGAAAATCGGATTGAATTGGGCGGCGGTAGAACTTGGTGCCGCCGACTTTTCCTTCAGGGTTTCCTTCTGTGAGCACTAGGGTTTGCTTGCTAGGGTTCTCCTCTCTCCTTTTTTCGTCCTCTTTTCATTACTGAAGTGCTGGTATTTATAATGCCCTTTTTCATGACCTAATGGGCTCAGAACGAAGCCCAAAATTTTTTTGTTGTCTGTCAGCCTCGCTAGGCGAGCTGGTAGCGAACGCGTAGCGAACGTTCGCTAGGCGAGCTGGTAGCGAACGTAACGTTCGCTAGGCGAGCTGGTAGCGAACAGGCCAGTTTGGGCCATTTTCTGGATTGGGCCATTCGTGAGCTGGGCCTTTGTTCCTTTAAGATCAGTGTCATAAAAATGAGTCAGAATGCCTTGAAAAATGTCTTGAAATATTAATGGGCAAATTTTGGGGTATGACAATACGTAAGTTTTTTCTTATACTTCTTTTTTATGTTTCATCTCCTCCAACCCCATTTTATTTTTAAATACCGACTTAGTCAAGTGTTACATTATTTCTATTATAGGAGGTCTCAAGGTTTCGAACTCGAGTCCACGAATTTGTCCCAATGGACCCGATGATTCAACCTTATGTTGAACTCGTCGATTTTGGTCACCTTAGCAAAATTGTGTCTTGGTCTATAGATAACAAGTTCATTCTAGCCTTATGCGAAAGATGGAGGCCAGAGACACACACATTTTGGTTTCCAACCGGTGAGTGTACCGTGACGTTAGAAGACGTCTACATGCTTTTAGGACTACGAATTGAAGGCAAAGCTGTTAATGGTAAGACCAACTATGCAAATTCAATTTGCATGGAGCTTTTAAACACTGATTTGTTAGATGATAATGCTAGGGGACAAGGTATACTACTTTCACGCCTAAAGTCATATTATAATAGTTTTTATTTAGATGAGCATTCTACCGAAGATGCTCGAATCATCAAAACTAGGTGTTACATTATGTTGTTACTAGGATCCTTTTTATTTCCCGAAGGTAGTGGTTCTAGCATGCATATTATGTACTTACCTTTACTTAGACATATAGATAGAATAGGTAGTTATAGTTGGGGATCCGCATGTCTAGCCTATCTCTATAGTTCTTTGTGCAAAAACTCCCACAAAGATACTTCTACATTTTTTGGATGTGCTGTTTTGCTACAAGCATGGGGATGGTCAAGACTACCGTCTCTAGCACCGGTCAATAGCAACCCCTTCACTTTTCCATATGCAAAAAAGTAAGTTGTTTAAATTGCTATATCTTTACTTCCTTCCTTACAGTTTATTACCCATAACTAATTTATTTTAACTTTTTGGTGTAGATGGTCGGCACGCGGTATGAATTACAGCAGATGTCCGAGACATTGTATTACTCAATATCGCAACCTGTTGGATCACCTTCGACCGGCAGACGTAAGCAAAATAATTTCATTATTTCTTCATATTATGTTGACTTTTTCTACATTCATTTAAATCCTATCGTCTTTAACATTTCAGTTCATTTGGCGTCCATACCTTAATATGGATCATGAGCATCAGATCAACCCTGAAGACGCAACCGTATGGACAACATGCACACCGATAATACGGTTCACAACAGTGGAGCTGCACAACACCGACCGTGTGAAGCTGCAGTTTGGTATGGTCCAGAATATCCCAGATCCCCCAGCTAGCCTAGGAGAATGGCATATGCGTAAAGTGAACGACCAATGGAACTACAACCCTTGGCAAACCTTCGCAAGATCAGAGTGTCGCAAGTGGAAGCACCGTCATGACCATGTCTTAACTGACGCAGTCATGCCAAATGAGGTAAAACCAAGTCGTACTTATATGGCTTGGTATAGATCAGTTGGATTTCAATTCATCGCCGATGATATGTACCTCTACGACCCACGCCAGACAAGTTACACACAAGAAGGATCAACATCTAACCCCCAACAACATTCTCAGCCCGGTTACTCACAACCACCTATCCGACAAACTTTCTGTTCCACAAACACACAAACATACAACCAAAACATGCCATTCACCCAACCCCAAAACCAAGAACGTCCCCCATACCACCACCAACAAATGGACCATCAACCTTCGACCGAACATCGCTTCGCACCCACACCATCACCCTACCAAAGTCGCCTTACCCAAAACACTAATCGCCCCATCACCTACCGTAGCCAAGAACCCCAAACATCACAATACCAAAACATCCCACAACCATATCTCTTCCAAACACCCCAACAACCTTTCCAACCTTTCCTAGACCCATCATTGTCACCCATGTCCCCCTTCAACCGTCCCGGTCGCCCATCCATGAGTCAACCACACCCCAACTTCTCTGGCATGGGTCATGAGCTCAGCTACGCCGGTACACCATCATTGAATACTGAAGACTATGCTGAGTTGGCTGAATACCTCAACGGATCTTCTCCTGTAGGAGGTAATGACGCTCCTGGACCATCAGATGAACAAACACCGGTGCAGAATCGTCAACGTGGGTTAGGGCCAAGGGTTAGGGTAGCTAGGGGATGTGGGACCGGAGGTCGGCTAGGTGATCCCGATCATCACCATTAGGATTCTTTGTGTAAAATTCAAATTTTATTAATATCAATTCGTATTATGTCAAATTTATCTTTGTGTAAACTCCAAACATTACGTTTCTTTCATAATTCTAAAATAAACACATATCATAATACAAAAATTTATAGGTCAGAAACCCTAATTCAAGGACTTGTTATTGTTATGTTGAAGGGCTTGAATTTGGTCCTTTTTGGCAAAATTCACATACACATATTTTGACAGAAACCCTAATTTTGGGTCAAGTTCGCAAGGACCTACCTCACTCATTTTTAATTATTTTGAGGTGGGACCAAGTGCATTGGAAACTTTAAGGTGTCTACTTCACTTCTTATGTTGGACAAAAATTCATAACTCTAACACAAACACATGCAATAATACAAAACATTATAGGTCAGATAACAGATAAAATGTCAAACAGTCCAACTTCAGGTGCCCATACCTAACTCATAAAAATTGCAAATGATGCAAAACTTTAGTCCAAATTCATTATCTTGAAAAGATCTACAACTTTTATGTTGAAGGTTTTGTCATTTGAGGCTTTTATCATTCAAACTAAAGGGCTTGAAGTTGGTCCCTTTTGGCAAAATTCACATACACTTGTTTTGACATAAACCCTAATTTTGGGTCAAGTTCGCAGGGACCTAACTCACTCATTTTTTATTATTTTGAGGTGGGACCAAGTGAATTGGAAAATTTAAGATGTATAGTTCAAATGTTATGTTGGACAAAAATTCATATTCCTAAAAGAAACACATGCAATAATACAAAACATTATCGGTCTGATAACAGTTGACAAACTCAGAAGTCCAACTTCAACTGCCCATAACTTTCTCATAAAAAATCCAAATGATGCAAAATTTATATCCAAATTCATTGTCTTGAAAAGATCTACAACTTTCATGTTGGAAGTTTTTTCATTTGAGGCTTTTTTAAGGGAGGCGCCAATTGGATTGGCGCCCCCTCTTAAAAATTACACACAGGCGCCAATTGGATTGGCTAGGGCAGGTGCCCTAGCCAATCCAATTGGCGCGTCCTTGCAATTTTTAAGAGGGGGCGCCAATCCAATTGGAGCCTCCCTCTAAAAGTGGGGTATATTGGGATTTTTTTTGAAAACTGGGTTATTTTGGGAATTTCTTCGAAAATGTGGGTTATCTCGGTAAATTTGCCGGCATTTCATTAGTAGCTCTCATAACTAAACCTGCATTACTAAACTTGAATCACCTATCATATATTTTTCACCAAATAATTCTAAATCACCACCTATAAAATGAAAAACCTCTAACATCAAAAGAGGTAAAATACTAATAAATCTAGCATATAATTTTCACCAAAGTTGAATCATCAATCATATAGTTTTCACCAAACAAGTGGGATTTAAAATACTAATAAACCTTTATTACAATTGGTTATCGAAAGATGTAAAATACCAACACATCATTTTACTAATAAAATTCTAATAGTTCAAGCATTCAAACTTCAGTTATAAAATCTTTGTAGAATGTTCTCCCAAAATAAATCACATCTTCAAGTTATCAACTTATCAAAAATCACATCTTGAGGGAATGTTTGGACTACCTCTAATTGACCTTTGTGAAGATGAAGCGATTGTCTCATTTGAGGACTTGAGATATTCTTGAATAAAAGCTTTCAACTTATCAAAAATCAACTTTGCAACTTGTACTCCCTCACTACCTAACAACCTCATATAGCACCACTCAACAAACTACAACTTATATATATAGGATCTAAGATGACAGCAAATGATAGAACAACACTATAAGAATTCCAATATTTATCAAAAAAATTCTCCATTCTTCTAGCCATGCAACATAATTGATTTTGTTTTTCAAACTCACTATGATCAACACATGCAACTTCCTTGATTTTCATATGAATTCTCCACACACCACTAAAATAGAGGTTTGCGGTTGGATAAGTGCTACCCGAAAAAAAACTGTGATATCATAAAATGGCTTCAAAAAAACAGCTATGTTTTTTACCTCATCCCACTCCACGTTTGATAAAAAATCAAAGTAGGGATCAATATCACTTAGGAGGATAAAAGCTTCTCGTTCACCTATAACAGTCTCAAGCATCAGATAAGTGGAATTCCACCTAATAGGCAAGTCTTGACGAACTTGCTTAGAAGTCACATTTGAGACTTGCTCTAAACAAGATGCAAACTTTAACTTTCGAGCCTCTAAGCCTCTTATATATTTCACACACAATCTAATTTTATCCAAAGATCCATCTATCACATTTAAACCATCACGAACAATTAAGTTTCAGATGTGTGCTCCACATCTAACATGAAAATATGTTCCTTCAACTATCAATCCTAATCCTGATAATAAATGTTTCTTCAATATATTCAACATAACATCATTGTTAGATGCATTGTCTAAAGTAATTGTGATTTTTTTTCAATACCCCATTCCTTTAACAAACTTATTAACTTCTTAGCCAAATTAAAACCGCCGTGAGCTGGTGGACAATGAATGAAGGATAATACTTTTTTCTCTAACTCCCAATTCCTATTAACAAAATGTGCAGTCAAAACCATATATTGATTTGTATTTATTGCAGACCATAGATCGGATGTTAAACAAATTTTTCCTGGAATTGACTGTAAATAGGATTTTAATTTTTCTTTTTCTTTTTATACACCTTAAGAACATTAGACTTTGTAGTGTTTCTAGAAATTGACTTAACATCAGGATGCAAAAAACATAGTAAGTCAACTATCCCTTCATGTTCGACAAAAGTAAAAGGTTAATTGTGTTTGACAATTACCTCAAATATCTTTTCCCTATATTTTTCTTGATCAAGTGGAGGATAAGAAGATCCATTCCCTCTTCCAACACATTTCAGCGAATGTTTTAACAAACTTGAAGTGCCACCACCATCTCTAGCCATGTAAATTTTATCATAATTTTTGCATTTTGCCTTTGGGAGTCCTTTATCATCAAAAAAAAATTCAAAAAATTCCCAAGCCATAGAAGTTTTTGTTCTTTTTGAACTAGGGACTGAACTTTCATCAACTTCATCCTGAATTTGAATTACGGGTTCATCTCCTTCGGTAGACATATTTCCTATAATTTAACAATGATTGGAGGCGAGTGTAAAGGAAATCAAACTAAATTATCCTATAAAATAAACAATAATTAACCATATATGAACAACAAGCATCCAAAATTGATTATAATTATAAAGAAAATATGCATTTCACCGTGCAGACCCTGTGAAGACTATACATTATTCTTTTTTGAAGGTAGTGCAGTTTCATGTTTTAAAAAATTGATAAAAAAAGGAAGTTGTAAGAAGCATAATTGAATATTTGTACCAAACTTTTTAAACGGAAATAATTATAGTTCACATAAATTATCAGACTAGTATCTAAACAACACATGCACTTTTATTCTCCAATAATAAGTGCCAATGATAAGCAGGAAACCACTTCCTTATAAACTAATTGCCAAGGAAGAAGAACCAAACGACTTAAGTGTGTCATTAAGCATCTCATACTAATAGATTCCGTTTAGAGGATCACAACGTAACATGCATAAAAATTAAACTTCAAGAAGATTATTTTCAAGTGGATCACGAAAACAAGTAAAAGAAATCAAACTATTTTCATATAAATTATAAATAAATTCTAACGGGCTCGAATATCTTATATCATGCATTAAATTATATAAATGATAGGTGGTTGGTTTGGGTATTTGTATTTTGACACATCATTATGCACAAAACAAATTAGTTTAACTTAGTTGGAGATGTTACCTTAACTATAATAACATAAAACTAATGTGAACTTGCAACTTGCAGGTTTATCTAATGCAGTTCACCATGCAGATGTCGTAGTTTTGACTAAGGTTCTCCATTTTTGGTTTATTGCCCTACTGACTTCAAATATCAATGTGATATAATTGTAAACGGAATGTTTTTTCAATCCTGAAGCAACTTTTTTTTGTTTGCTATGCAACTATCCTGCCTAGTTCTGCCCCATGAGCACTCAACACTATTGCGGCCAGAGTCTATCCAGAGTGCAGAAAAATATCTTGAGACATGCTCACCTGTAGAATATATATTGTATTTGGAACCAATAGAGGTACTCAATAATACACTTGATATGTCACAGTTGATTTATATATGTTACTAGAGAATATGAAAAAAATCATGTCTGGGTTTATACACCAAATTTCCTATAATTAAGTCTTATATCTTTTCTATGAGAAAAATGGATGCCATTCAATATAAAAAATCATGTATGGGTTTGCTTACAATAGTAAAAAGGTTATACATTGTATGGTCTTTCATGTTTCAGTACCAATTCAATATAAAGTTAAGCGTTTGCATGATGGAAAGAGCTTTTCTATGAGAAAAGTGGATGCCATTCAAAAGGGAAATGCTATATTCACTTTGATGGCTTCATTTCAGGTATTCCTCATTCTTAGTTATAGTTGCAGTTACACTTTTTCATGATTTAAAAATATAACATGGTTGATGTAGCTTTGTCTTTAGTTGATTGGTACTTGTTCTTTTAGCATACATGTTCTTAACATTTATTGATGATTTTTAATTTATATTCGAGGTACATTAACCAACTATCAAGATTCATTTTCACTTTTCTAAAGAAGCAGGTGTCCCAAATTCATTTTCACTTTTCTACCTACTATGAATTAGAATATGAGGAAAGATACCTAAAAAGGGAATGAAACAAGATTTCAACCAATCATGGGAGGAATATATTGCATGTCATTGACCTAAATTAACAATTATGGAATATTACTGAATCTGTAAGATCATATGCATAAAGTTAGATACAACAGAAACATAAACAGAAACAGAAACTAGGATTCCATGCCCCATTAAGTCTTCTTAGTTGATCAAACATGTAAAATAAGGATGAACTATGGTGTCTCTCTGGGCCCTCTATAGTCTATAGTATATTTCAATCCCAAATCATTTGATGCTTGAATCTTTATAACCACTGAAAGGCCAATATCCATTTTTTCCATCAAGAATTCTTCTCCAAAAGCACAATTTAGAACTTAAACTATTAAAAAAGGAGAGAATGAACCAAGTCCTCCATGGAACAATCACAATTTGAAACAATCATTCATGAACCCAGACCAAGACATTAACATTTCACACAAATTCTCAGTCACAGAATGCATTGATGGTTCTGTTATAATCATTATCCCAAGTATCACATCAACAACAAAATTTTGTTATCAACCTACATTATCACAACTTAACATACATAAACACGAATATATATCACAACAAAAATGTCATCATCATGAGTAACACACTTGTACATTCTAGAAATATTATACTAGTGTACAAAAACATTACCGAGTGTCGAGTAAGAAGCCATAACAATGATGTATGTGGAAGCTCTCTTGATAAGACTTGAATGGTTTTTCACACTACATTAAAACAAAAAACAAAGTAGTCTTGAATAAAATTGTTACTTGAATTGTTTTTCTTTTCATTTTCCAAACTTCAAATTTTTATCGTTACTATTACTGCTAAAATTTAATGTAACTGATAAATAAGAATTATAAAACATATGTATCAAATTGGTTCATAAATGTCGAGTTCGTGTATGGAAAATTACCTCAAAGTGAGAATATCCCGCAGAAGAGACAATTGCTATGAGAAATGGTTAGTGTTGATTTGAATTTGCGATGTTGTAGCACCAAAACGTTGAGATGAATTGTGATTGCAGCACTGAATCGTCGAGATGGATTTCGATTGTAGCACTGAAACGTTGAGATGAATTGCAATTGTGGCACAAAATTGTTGAGATGAATTTCGATTTGTAGTGTCGAATGTTAAGAAGAAATTGAGGAACACGAAATTAGGGTTCTTGTTTGGTTGGAGAGAGAACGTGATTCACTTCTGATGTTAAGAAAAGTGAATTTCAATTTTTATCTTTCAAATGTTTTTTCTTTTTATTTTTTAACAAAAGAAATTTTATTTAATTTAAATATTTAATATTGTTTTAATAAAATATTTTATTTAATATGTAAATAATAAAATATTATGCCATGGATTTATAAAATGAGACGGATGGATTGAATCCATCCATATGTTATGATGGATTGTATCAAATCCATTAATTTTTATTATTTGATGGATGAATTGAATGGATGGGATGAATATGTCTTTAATGGATTTTATTGCCACCCCTAATGCCAACCCCTGGGCGCCACCATGTAATGCTTCAAAAGTATGCGTCAGTGGTGATAACGCCTCCTCTTGTGTCAGAATGAATGGACGTTCATTTGAGGCACCTGTTTTAAAAGATGATTATTTTAAAAAAATAAAATAAAATATTAGTTATTTTGATTTTTTTTTATAAAATAGTGGTTATTTAAAAAATTCACTGATTTGTACACACTAATTTTATTTTATAGTAATAATTATTACACCTAAAATATAGCGATCTCGTAAAACCCGCTTCAATTGTTCCAGTCACCATCCATGGACACCGAGAACCTCCAACGACGCCGTCGAACCAATGCAACTCCTCACAACGCCGCCGTAACGGAGAAAAGGTTGAAACGCGGTGAGGTGAGGTTAAAAAAACCCCATAGCTTTTCGAATTTGCGAGTGTTTTTGATTTCGAATAAACAAACCCGTTTCGTTCTGCAGATACTCGCAAAGAAGAAAGCCGATAAACAACTCATCAAAGAAGCATATGCTAAAAAGGACCATCTCGCTTCTTTTCCCGCTTTTCGCCACTTCCAAATTAATGGTAACTGTTTTTGAGTTTGTTAGATGCAGTTAGATCAAGATTATGTAGGCGATAATTGATAACCTAGTTTATTTAATTTGAAGTGTTTGATAATACTAGCCATGGTTTTAAATTGTGGTTGTGGATGTTGAGATTGCGGTCATTACGGTTGCTGTGATGCACATTGCGGCTGTTGCGGTGAGAATTTTGATTGAGAAAAGTCTGAAAATCCTTAAAAAAAACACTCAATGTTAAGATTTTTTAGAAGTGGGTTCTAAATTTTGAGTTTTGACGAAAATACTTGAAAAAACTTGGACTAAGTTATTTGATGTGATTTCTAATGTAGAAAGACCTATGCGATTGCGGTGACCACCGCATCAACAACATTGCAATTGCCGACCGCAAATTAATATCGTGATATTAGCATTTGAACTAGTTGATAAATATATCAACATAAAAGTATATATTTTTAATTAGTATTTAAATTTAAGTTTTGTCTATCCAGTTAATAGGGTAAAGATGAGATTGTTTCAATTTGCTTATTATCAGCTTTTTCCTCTAAAACTGAAGCTAGACCCGTTTTGTACTAAAATGCATTACTAATAACAAGAGTGATAGTAACCTATAACTTATAAGGCTATAATAATCATTGATATTGATGTTTGTGTTTGGATTTTTGTTTGTTGCTTCTAAGTGCCTAATTTTTTTTACTTGATTTTTAGGTCTGTCAGTGTGTTTGAAGTCAGGACATGGCAATGCACTTTCATCTCCTGTTAAACGTTATATTCAGAACCTCCTTAAGGTAGAAATAATAGTAGAGTTACTTAAGTGAAATATATATAAGTTTTAACCAGTATTTATAGATTATATTTGTTGAGTATGGCTCATAGTCTCATATTCACTGATAAGTGGATAGATGCTCAAGTGTAGCGAGTAGAGTTGAAAGTGCAACAAACATAGCAGAGTGAGAGTGTCTGTCTGTCATTTGAGCTTGGCCCATTTGTATGTCGGCTTCCAACTAGGAGGGTTGGGGATATGAGGGAGCAAAGCCCCCTGTGGTATATTAAAATTGCGCTGTACCAGTAACCCTAAGCATTGCATTATTTGAACACAACTTTGTACTATGTAAACCTAAAGCCGAGTTTGTTATTGTAACAATACTATACTGTATGCTCGCGAGGAATATATATCAGTTGTCCTTTTTGTTCACGATTGTGCTACTTGGTTTGTGTTTTGTTAGAAAATGCACCTTCATTGAAAAAGAGAGGACAATTAGTTTATCAAAGCTGTGGATTTTGTCTTTTAATTTGTTTATACTATCTCGAGGGCGAGCCTTGGCGCAACACAAAAATAATGCTCCCTTATAACTTGGAAATCACGGGTTCAAATCTTGAAAGTAGTCTATCTGTACATCTACGCTTCCCAAACAGCATCCGGTGGATCGTGTACTGGTCTGCCTTTTTTTATTTGTTTATAGTACTGTAATAAATCAGAAAGGCAGTCTTTTTATTTTTTTAATTTTTTTTATGTTTGTGGTTGGCCTTTGTCTGTTAATTGAATTGGGTAGGCTAACAAAAAAAATTAACTTGTCCAAATCTACAGCTTAACATGGAAGGGCCATATGGATCTGAATGGCAAGTGGAAGAGAAGGTGAAGCGCGTAGAAATGGTTGATCCCGAAGCGTGCTATATATTTGTGCATGAGGTTGATAATTCAAATGCTGATGAGATGACAACGGTGTTAACTACGGAAGATACTTCAACCAGTCGTCTAGAAGATAGTAGCCCCTTGGTTGGGTTTGTACATTACCGCTTTGTTTTGGAAGAAGAGGTACCAGTGCTTTATGTGTACGAACTACAGGTTGAGCCTCGGGTCCAGGGGAAAGGGTTGGGGAAGTTTTTAATGGAACTAATTGAGCTTATCGCCCAAAAGGTGCTAAATTGTTTTTCTAAACTTACGCTGTCATTGATGATAATAAGGAGTTAGTAGTACTGTTAGGAAAAGATGATGAACTGTTGAAAATTATGATATTTGAAGAAACTGATTTTATTTATTGATTTCTACCGATCAATTTATGAAAACCATTGAGCCCCTCGTCTGGACTTTTTGTCGACAAGCCTAAGAGTTTAATGACGCATCTAGTTTGGTATTTGATGTTTTCATAACTTCTCTTGCAGAACTGCATGGGTGCTGTCATGCTTACTGTTCAAAAGGCAAACTTGTCAGCTATGAAGTTTTATACAAGTAAGCTAAGGTAACATTTTTACAGATGTATGTGCTCATTGCATTTTTTTATCGCTTACGAGAAGTACATGTCAAGTTGGATAAGAATAAATTGACAAAAAAAGCATGTTCTATCCTTGACCGCTCCTAATCCTACAAGCTTTGTTAATTAGTTGTGTTTCAACCTTAAGAGGGCATTCTAGAAATATTTCTGTTTGCTTTTAAGCAGGAATTTCTGAATTGTATTTCTGCAACAAGAAGAGAACGAGTCGTTAGTTTCATGTTATGAAATCCACATGTATAGCTATATTCTATGTGTAATAGACTTCTATATATTATACGGGTATGTTTACTCATTCACATGTTTATTTGCGCAAATCCTCAACATGTGCTGCGTTCTAATTCCAATTTCTAAATTGTAATGATAGTCTTAGTTGTTATATGCGCTGATTAAACATTAAGTAAGAACAATGTGGTCCTTAGTGTCATTATTTGGTTTTAGCGCATGTTAGTACTTTCTATATTTTGCTATTATAATACTTTTCCCTTTCCTTTTTATGTTTGGTCTTTGTTTTGTTGAATGATGAAATGAAATATCCCTGTTACAGATATATCATATCAGCCACATCACCTTCTAAAGTTATTCCAAAGGTATGTACCCCACCTCCCCCTGGAATCATAAATAAGAGATATGAAATTTCTTACACAAATTAGTTTTGTTGTTGTTTTCAAATGCAGATGGAGACAAGTTATGAAATTCTATGCAAAACATTTAATGATGAAGCTAAAACTATTTTAGAGGTAATGCACTCACTCAGTACACCATAATATCTTGTATGTATTAAGTTTAACGATGAACGAGTTAATATTAAAATTTAATCTCCGTTTACCTCTAATTATTGGATTACTGTCTTTCTTGCCGACACTCTTCACCAATACTTTTTGGGGTCTTCTCCTTGCAAATTCTACCATCCATCTTTCTTAAATTGGAATTACCCCCAATTTCTCTATAATGGTTCTATTTTCAAGTATATCTTGTCTGTACATGATGACAGTTGTTAAAATAGCTATTTCAGTTGAACTCATCTGATTGTTACATCACAACTGTTTGTAGGTGACTGAAAACAAAAGCTTTTGAGTGCATTCAATCTGTGAACCCTGTGCTTATTTTAGTTGATGACATGTCATTAATTTTCTCCCAAAAGGTAATTTTAAAGTATAAATTCATAGAATGCTGTTATCCATTACTAGAAGAAAACATTTTGAGACTTGCTCAATTGTTTTCGTGGACATAAATGTTGATGTAACGTGGTGAAAACTTGTGTTGTGCCTCATCAAGCTTTCACCCCATTACATTATCATTTTTGTTTGGGAAAACATTACGTTAAAATCATCTTTCAATTGGCTGTAAGATAAAGTAAAGTCAAACTGTTTTCACATATGCCATAAGTTGTTATGATAAACTATTCTAGAGAGTTTATGTTGAAATAAATTGGAAGCAAATAATCTCACATATTTATGTGAACTGATAAGGTCAAGTAAGTCAATTCAAACATGTTCATAATGTAAATTGGAAATGTTAACTAACATAAGTTTACCCTCATATTTCTTCATAGAACAACCTCTTTTATGTTTGCAGGATAGTGGGTGAGTTGGAGAAAGACTGCTTAAGTTATTAGTCTCATTTTTATGGCTTCTAGCTTCGTTGTGTTAATTTAGGGTCCGTTATTCTCCCACATTTCCTTTACATTTTTTTTTGTTATGCCAGATTTAAGTCCCTATAAATTGTAGCATCTGTCTAATTTTAATGATATATATCAAATAATTTCTCTCTCTCTCTCTCCTCCATTTCTATTTTATTTATTTTTTATTGAAATTTTTTGGCAGAAAAAGGATTTAACCAAATCAATTTTATAATTTTTTAAATATTGATGGTTAATTTTTTTTTAAAAACGAACTTAGTGACTAAAGTTCAGTTCAATTATTTATAGGTATCAAAATAGTGAAATATATAGGCTTTAGCTCTCTTTACTATAGAAAAAATAAAAATTGATTCTATATGTTGCATAATATTTTACAAAACTCGAGATATTCCAATTTTTTCATTCATGCCAAAGTTGATAGTGGGGATAGTTTTTTCTTTAAAGGATAGTATCTCTTGTTCTATTTATAAGAAAAACATTATTATTTTTAGATTTATTCAATAATTAATGTATTTGGTTTATATTTTGTTTAGATAAATTATTTATTTAATGAATTTAAAAAATATTTTTTTATTTATAAATAGGATCAAAGAGAGTATTATACTTTCTTTTATTTATTTATTTAGATTTCTTTGGATTTGTTTTTCAAGACATTTTTAACTAGATATGTGAGGACAAAAGAATCAATTTTTTATTTAGGAGTTCTAGATTTTATAATTCATCTCTTAAGATTTTCATCTCAGTACAATAAAGATACTTCTCTCAGTCTAGATTTTATAATTCATTTCTTAAGATTTTCATCTTTGTTCAATAAAGATATTTCTCTTTGTTGAAGAAAGGAAGTCTACTTATAGAATTGTTTGAAGGCATTCTTATTTTTTGAAAGGAATAATCTTATAACAAAAATTAGATTTTGATGTCCTTGTTAATTAAGCGACTTCAAACACAAGAGAGAAGAAGAGTGAATTATTTGATTTTCATTATTTTTAAAGAAAAACTATTGATTTTAAGAAAAGGAAAGAAATTGAAATTAAACATTAGAAAAGATAAATGATAGAAAAATAAAGAAATAAAACAAGAGAGAGATCACACTAGAGATTTTCATGGTCCGACTTTAAACCGCGTGACCTACTTTAGTTCCCAAGAGTTTCTTCTTTGAGATTTTTATTAATAATTTGAGTTTTTACATAGGTTCAGCTTAACAACTTTATCATTTTTTTAGAGGTTTATATTGAAACCTTCAAATCTATTACAACATCACAAGAGAAATAAGTTATTGATTATACAAATTCAGCACAATAATAACAGAGAAACACCAGTCTTTGATGAAAATTTTCACTCTCTCAGCACTAAGACAATTTCTAGTAAATAAAATTGATAACAAACTAAAAATAAGTGAGATACAAGAATGTATAACTTAGAAAATTTGTGATTTAGAAGAGACGAAAATATCATTTGTATAGAATTTTTTTGGCTAAAGAAAGAAAAATATATGGGCCGGATCCATTCTCTAATCGATTAGATTGTCGTTAATATAGACAATCACCCCGACTAATTATACCTAATAAAAAAAGAAAGATTTGTTGGCACGATTTCCTAATTAATTAGGTAACTTTCTTAATCAATTATAGAGTGATTTTTGCCCCATAATTGATTATAGGTTGAAGTCTCTATGTATAATCGATTAAGCGGCGTCCATAATCGATTAAACATTGGTTATAATCAATTTTCAACAGGTTTTGATAAAATATGAAGTTTTGCAAACCATTTTAATTGAGTCTGTGCCCTTCCTTAGTACTTAAAGACTTAATCTTTCTTATTTTACATATAATTGATTAAATACAAGATTAAGACACTAAGTGCAAGATAATACTGTTTTTCACAACAACTTCAATTTCTTTTGATTGATTGATTTGATTCTTTTTAAGTACTTAAAGAATTGGAAGGATAAATAATATTAAATAATAGATGGTATGTTAAGAAAAAAAATCATTAATGTTACATTGGAATTGTAAAGTGACTTATAATTTGGGATAATTTTTTGTGGCAAAGTGACTTCAAATTTGGGACAAAGGGAGTTTTCAAATAGGAACTTGGATACTTTGCTTTGAGATTGATTATTGATTGATGATGATTGACTTATCTTTTCTTTACTCAGTTGTAACCATCAAAATCTTTAGAAGACATTAACCTGCACATCACGTAGAACCACATTCTCCTCCATTTTATTGATGACATAACATCTATTAGGGAGGTGGTAAACAAGAAAAGTATAGATGAACAAATTAGAGGTGTTAAGCTCTCTTTCATAGATAAAAAGAGTATACTCTAGTTCCACGAGAGTATACTTATTTTCCTTTATCATTATTAAAAACATGGAAGAAGAAGAAGAAATGAATAAACTGAAAGCATATAGTATCATTTACAATAGGGTGAGAAAACATGTGAGATCTTTTACAACACAGTTATAATTGATGACATCTTTATAACAGATGAGAAAATATCATTAAAATCAACACCCTTTCTTTGACGGAAACCTTTCACAATTAATCTGACTTTATATCTTGGAGACTTAGAGTTGCTCTCATGTTTAACTCTATAAATCCACCTGTTTTCCAAAGCCCTTTTTTCCCTTTAGGCAACTTCACCAAATCATAAGTGTGATTATCATGCAATGATTTCATCTCATCATGCATTGCATCCAACCACTTTTGATTTTCATCACTTTCCATGACCTCTTGAAAACACTTGAGTTTACCCTCATCAGTTAAGGTCACGTACTCATCAGAATTATACCTTGTAGAAGATTGTCTTTACCTGTTAGACTTCCTAAGTTGAATTTGAGATGATTCTGGAGCTTCATAAATATTCTCATCATGTGACATATCGACCCCCCTTCACCGTTATTAGTTGGAATATTTACCTCATCTCCAAGTTGTTGATCATCAACATAATCATATGGCTCACCATGTGATCCTCACCATCAATAGCATCCATATTGTGACTAGGTAACCGAATTGAAGACAAACTGATATCTTTCTTAGGTGTAAACTTATCTACCTTATTAATGTCTGCAATAGTTTGGTCTTCCATAAACACCACATTGTGGCTTCTAATAAGTTTTTTCCCTACAGGATCATACAACATGTAACCAAATTCATATTGCATATAACCGATGAAGATACATTGTTTTGACTTTGTGTCCAACTTGGTGAAGGAGAATTTGCGACCCAAAGCGCAGCGGAAATTAAAATTTCTCCTTTAGAGATCCTTACGAATGGTCATGATCAGTGATAGAGTATTTACCTCTTGTGACGGTTGAAACCTTTGGTGCAGATCTCTTGTGACGATCAAAACCTTTGATGCAGATCCACGAAGCGATCACGAACGTTGAACGATGACAACGTCTCTACTCAGTCCACACGAACGGGTTCCTTCAATCTCAGTGCTAGCTGGTACGAATGAAGGCTTTGAGTGAGAGAGAGAGAGAGAGAGAGTGAAAACGAAAAGAATGCAACCGCAAATTTTTGCTTCTGCACAAGGGTTCTATTTATAGAACCACTTGTGTGGGCTTCAAGCTAAAAGCCCACTTAAGTGTATTTTGGCCCATATCTTATAATATGCCCAAAATCACTTAAGCTCATGGTACCTTACCATATTTCGTATTCTACTCAAGTACACCGTACCTTACGATGTTCTATAACTCACTTAAGGGCACCGTACCTTACGGTATTCCTTAGTTACTCTATCTCTCATCAATCCGTCCTTTGTGTGTGACCCTGTAGGTTTTCGTGACGTTGGCAATTATATTAAATCACGCATTTAACATAATAAACAGTGAGCGGTATCTAGCAACACATCACTGCTACCCAAGACACGAAAATGTCATGTGATCTGACAAAACCATCTGTGATAATAATTATGTGTATAATTACCCATTTTCCCTTATGTCTATATTGAACACAAGGCATAGACCGTGTCATCCTTGTCCAGTTCAATATTGGGCCCATAGACATTTATCCTGTTATGCAGGATGGGCAAATTCCATCTAGGTCACTCATGTCCCTCAGCATGCTTTGTGGAGTACCCATCAACTGTCTTTATGGTTATCCAGTTACGGACAACGTTGGATCAGCAATAAAGCACTCGACTCTACATCTAGGATCCATAGTGGTTTCAGGTCGAAGAGTGGAATACACTATTATCACCATGAGAATGACTTATGACACCTTGCATAACTTTCTATATAGTATTCTCATAGCGGGTCAATCCGGTATAAATATTACTCCTAATATTCATACCTATGTTTAAGACTTGATAACTCTTTATCCATGATCCATGAGATGTGATCATCAGTCTACAAACATAATAGTCTTAATGCTTTAATGTTATCCCACTTCACACTAAAGCTCGACTACGGATACTTTAGGAATAGTGTCCTTATGTTTAATGTGTTCTCATGATTAAGTCACACTTAATACATTAAACGGACTATCTATTCCAGGGACTTTATTAATCAACCATAATAAAGAGAATGCCTTTTATTATTCGATACAAGTACCAAAATGTATTGGCCTCTAGGGCTTATGTAACACCCTTCTAAATACCCCAAATATTTAATTAAAACAACAGCATATAAATCAATATCAGAGTAATCATGCACCAAGGGTGTCACATAATACTTCACATAATTCACCGTAAAAATCAGTCATGCTCATTATTTAATTCAACATAAACACTTCTTTAAAAATTCGCAGCGGATAGAAACATTCAACATCTGTAATATCTTAAAATTAACATTTATTCAACAAATAAAACATCCCGTCCCGATGTTACATCTATCAGAGCATGACCCACTAAAACCACTCTAGACTTCAAGCACTAGCTTCTACTCAACTCACTGCTCGTTACCTGAAAAATATAACTGTAAGGGTGAGTTCCTCAATCGATCTAACAAATATTATAAATCATCATGTTATGTTAAGTAACTTTACACGTTAATCACCCACATCATATCATGCATTCGGTAGCAGCATATTCAACTCAACATCATATTCAAACACAACGTAAATGCAACTCAAATGAGACTCGACTCTTCATGCATGTGGTACCATTTGGAGTAAAACTCCCAACTTAAAATCATTGCCAGTTTAGTGGGCATCAAGGCATAAGCCTTCAACTTTCAACTTAAAATTCTTGCCAATCCAGGCCAACGTGGTGTGAGCAAAAGCCCCATAATTTTGCCAATCCAGGCCAACGTGGTGTGAGCAAAGCTCCATATTTTTGCCAATCCAGGCCAACGTGGTGTGAGCAAAGCTCCGACTCTATGCATATGAATGTATATGGCATGTACGACTTGAAAGTTCAACAACATAATAACAACGACAACATAACAGCTTTTTCAGCAACAACAACTTAAAAATCAACTTTGGCTCATCAGCCTACAACTCAGCGTTTTCAACAAAACAACTTATATTCAACTTTGGCTCATCAGCCTACAACTTAATATTTTCCACAAAAACAACTTATCAACATATTTGCATCAACATTTCACAACATAGACTCCACGAATTTATTTATCACAATTGGATACAATAGGCCAATCACCAATTACACTTACATCATAAAAATCAACCATTTTTACATACTGCAACAGTGTTAACCGGTTAACGCTATAGGTTAACCGGTTAACGCAGGAAATTTACACTTCCAGGCAAAACGCAACAGTGTTAACCGGTTAACGCTATAGGTTAACCGGTTAACGCAGGCAAAACTCAACATTTTTCACAATTATAACATTGTTAACCGGTTAACACCCTGGGTTAACCGGTTAACGCAGGCGAAACAGCAGTTCCTGCGCTAACACAAGGCAGAATGCAGAGTTTCCGCATTTTCCGCCGTTGGAGGACTTCCGGACCTCCGATTCAACTTCCGTAAAAAGCTATACGCTCAGAAATTCACAATACACTCCAATACAAATTCAATTTCAGCTTTAATACAACTTATTCAACATAATTTCTCAGCATTCTAAATCCCAATTAGGGTCAATCGACGGCTTATCACTACCCATTACATGTTAATCGATAATACCCATTAAACGACGATAAACCCCCCTTACCTCAACAATCCGGCAACTCTTCGAGCTTCAAGCTTTTCCGTTCTCCAACCTTTGCTCTACAGCTCTTTGCCCTTTTCCTCTTCTCTGCAGCTTCTCAGTTTTCACGTAAAAACCTTTTCCAAAAAATGAAAACCTTTTCTCTTATTCCACTTATATATTTTCCAATTATAATTATTATTCCAAAATAATAATAATAATCCAATAATTCAATTTATTTAATTAAATTATTAAATATATTATTAACTTAATTAAATAATTCTTTTACTTTATTTGGGGTGTTACAACTCTCCCCCACTAAAAGAGTTTTCGTCCTCGAAAACATACCTCAAACAAATAACTCTGGATAGGACTCCTTCATCTGACTCTCCCGTTCCCAAGTCACATTGCCACCTGCTGGTCCTCCCCAAGCTACCTTCACTAAGGCAATCTCTTTACCCCGCAACTGCTTCAACTCTCGATCCTCGATCCTCATAGGCGATGTTTCAACAGTCAGGTTATCTCTCACCTGTACGTCATCCACTTGGACTACATGCGACGGATCATGAATGTACCTCCTCAACTGAGACACATGAAAAACCTCATGCAAATTCGCAAGTGACGGCGGTAAAGCGATACGATAGGCTACCTCTCCTATCCTCTCTAAAATCTGATAAGGACCAATAAATCGAGGTGTCAACTTCTTCGACTTCAAAGCCCGACCAACACCTGTTATCGGAGTAACACGAAGAAACACATGATCACCCTCTTGAAACTCAAGTAACTTCCTCCTCTTGTCATGATAACTCTTCTGACGACTTTGAGCCATCCTCATCTTCTCCTGAATCATCTTAATCTTTTCTGTAGTCTGTTGAACAATTTCCGGTCCGACCACAGCACTCTCACCGGACTCACACCAACATAACGGTGTCCGACATCTCCTACCATACAAAGCTTCAAACGGCGCCATACCAATGCTCGAATGAAAACTATTGTTGTAGGTAAACTCAATCAACGGTAAATAACAATCCCAACCACCTCCTTTTTCCAAAACACAAGCTCTCAAAAGATCTTCTAATGACTGAATCGTCCTCTCAGTCTGACCGTCAGTCTGCGGATGATATGCAGAACTCAATCTCAGCTTAGTTCCCAAAGCTCTCTGCAAACCTTCCCAGAACTTCGATGTAAATCTAGGATCTCTGTCCGAAACAATACTCGACGGAATACCATGCAAACTTACAATCTTCTCAAGATACAACTCAGCCAATTTTTCTAACGGATAATCCATTCTAATCGGAATGAAATGAGCCGACTTCGTTAATCTGTCAACAATCACCCAAATAGCTTCAAAATTCTTACTTGTCCTCGGTAAACCAGAAACAAAATCCATACTGATACTATCCCACTTCCACTCTGGAATAGCCAACGGTTGCATTAGCCCAGAAGGCTTCTGATGCTCAATCTTTGACTTCTGACAAGTCAAACAAGAATAGACAAAACTCGCAATTTCTCTTTTCATTCCCGGCCACCAAAATAACTTCTTCAAATCATGATACATCTTCGTAGCTCCAGGATGAATACTCAGACCACTACGATGTCCTTCCTCAAGAATACTCTTCTTAAGCTCGGTAACATCCGGAATACACACCCGACTACCAAACTTCAAAATACCATTCTCATCAACTCTGAATTCGCCACCTTGACCTTGATTCACTAGAGTCAACTTATTAACCAAAAGCATATCAAATTTCTGACCCTCTCTGATCTCCTCCAGAATACCACTCGTCAACTTCAACATTCCCAATTTAACACTATTGTGAGTACTCTCACACACCAAACTCAAGTCTCTAAACTGTTCAATTAAATCCAATTCCTTAACCATTAACATAGACATATGTAATGATTTCCGACTCAATGCATCAGCCACTACGTTTGCTTTACCCGGATGGTAATTCAACCCAAAGTCATAATCCTTCAGAAACTCTAACCATCTTCTCTGCCTCATATTCAGCTCTTTCTGATCAAACAAATACTTTAAACTTTTGTGGTCACTGAAAACCTCAAATCTTGACCCGTACAAGTAATGTCTCCATAACTTCAGAACAAACACCACAGCTGCCAACTCTAAATCGTGCGTCGGATAGTTCCTCTCATGAACCCTCATCTGTCTTGAAGCATAAGCTATAACCTGCTTATTCTGCATCAACACGCCACCCAAACCCAACAATGAAGCATCGCAATAAACTTCAAATGATTCCGACGAACTCGGTAATATCAGAATAGGAGCAGTAGTCAACCTTCTCTTTAGCTCTTGGAAACCTTCTTCACATTTTGAGTCCCAAACAAACGCTTGCCCCTTTCTAGTCAACATCGTCAACGGTAACGCCAACTTAGAAAATCCCTCAATGAACTTCCTATAATAACCAGCCAAACCAAGAAAACTTCGAATCTCAGCAACAGACTTCGGAGCTTCCCACTTAGATACCGCTTCTATCTTAGAAGGATCAACAGCCACACCACCTCTTGAAATCACATGACCAAGAAAACTTACCTCTCCTAACCAAAATTCGCACTTGGACAATTTAGCAAATAACTTCTTTTCTCGGAGAATTTCTAAAACCACTCTCAAATGCTCAGCATGCTCTTCTTCAGATTTCGAATACACCAAAATATCATCAATAAACACCACAACAAACTTGTCTAGGTACGGATGGAAAATCCTATTCATATACTCCATAAATACTCCAGGTGCATTAGTCACACCAAAAGGCATTACAGAATACTCATAATGTCCATACCTTGTTCTGAAAGCAGTCTTCTGAATATCCTCTGTTTTCACACGGATCTGATGATACCCAGATCTCAAATCTATTTTACTGAACACACTTGCACCAACCAACTGATCCATCAAATCATCAATCCTCGGCAAAGGATACCGATTCTTGATCGTCACTTTATTCAGTTGCCTGTAGTCCACACACAACCTCATAGTACCTTCTTTCTTCTTAACCAATAGCACTGGTGCACCCCACGGTGACACACTCGGACGAATAAATTTCTTATCCAATAGATCTTCCAACTGACTCTTCAATTCAGTTAACTCAACAGCAGACATACGGTACGGAGCCATCGATATCGGCCTAGTACCAGGTACCAAGTCAATAGAGAACTCCACTTCACGCTCTGGCGGCAATTCATTCACTTCTTCCGGAAACACATCAGGAAAATCACACACCACAGCTAGATCGCAAATCATCAGTTTATCTTTAGCCTCCAAAGTCGCTAACAGCATAAACAACTCTGCCCCATCAGCTACTTCCTCATCCACTTGTCTCGCTGATAGAAACAAACTCTTTCCTTCCTCACTCTCAGGAAATATCACAGTCTTATCAAAACAATTGATAGAAACTCGGTTAAACACCAACCAGTTCATACCCAGAATAACATCAATCTGCACTAGTGGAAGACACACTAGGTCCATTCCAAAGTCCCTACCAAAAATACTCAAAGGACAGTTTAAACAAACCGAAGTAGTAGTCACTGAACCCTTCGCAGGAGTATCAATTACCATACTACCAAACATCTCAGATATCTCTAACTTAAGTTTCACAGCACAATCCAAAGATATAAAGGAATGAGTCGCACCTGTGTCAATAATAGCTACAAGAGGAAAGCCATTAATATAACACGTACCTCGGATCAAACGATCATCTGCAGAAGTCTCAGAACCCGATAAAGCAAAGACCTTGCCTCCCGACTGGTTCCCTTTCTTCGGCTTCTGACACTGACTTCCAATATGCCCTTCTTCTCCGCAATTAAAACAAATCACTTCCTTGTGCTTGCAATCAGCTATTGCATGGCCAATCTTACCACAGCGAAAACACCTCTTTACTTCAGCAGTGCATACATTACTCTTATGACCAGCCTGACCACACTTGAAGCAAACTATACCAGTAGGAGCACCTCCCCCACTAGCTCTCTGAGCCGGAGCAGCTCTTTGCTTCCCCTTTCCAGCTGGAACATCATACGGCTTGCCACGGTTTTGATGTTGCTTGCCTCTGCGATCACTGACAATCTTGTAATGAGCATTATTGTCTTCTTCAAATATCCTGCAGCTATCAACCAATTCAGTAAAAATGCGTATCTTCTGATACCCAACAGCCTTCTTAATTTCAGAGCGCAGTCCGTTTTCAAACTTGATGCACTTTGAAAATTCAGCACCAGCACCAGTGTAATGAGGATAAAATTTGGACAGCTCCACAAATTTCGCAGCATAATCAGTGACAGACATGCTTCCTTGCTTCAGTTCAAGGAACTCAATTTCCTTCTTACCACGGACATCTTCCGGATAATACTTCCTCAGAAATTCCCTACGGAATACATCCCAAGTAATGACTTCACCTGCCACGGTCAACCACTCGTGAGTCTCTAGCCACCAGTCATCAGCTTCGACTGCTAGCATGTGAGTACCATACCGAACCTTCTGAGCTGGAGTGCAATCCATAACACGGAAGATTCTCTCAATCTCTTTCAACCATCCCAAGGCTGCATCTGGATCATGCTTCCCTTTAAACACCGGCGGATTCTCTCTCTGAAAAGTCGCCAAGCTACGTGATCCAGCATCTCCACCAGCATTTGGCAAGTTCTGCACAGCTTGTGCCATCGCTTGCATTGTGGCAGCCATTGCAGCGTCATTCCTTCCAGCCATTTCAACTTATCAATACAACACAACTTAACGTTAGATTAATAACAATTACACAATTGTTAGACAGTAACGACACGACAACTGGCCGGACAGACCGACCTGCTCTGATACCACTAATGTAACACCCTTCTAAATACCCCAAATATTTAATTAAAACAACAGCATATAAATCAATATGAGAGTAATCATGCACCAAGGGTGTCACATAATACTTCACATAATTCACCGTAAAAATCAGTCATGCTCATTATTTAATTCAACATAAACACTTCTTTAAAAATTCGCAGCGGATAGAAACATTCAACATCTGTAATATCTTAAAATTAACATTTATTCAACAAATAAAACATCCCGTCCCGATGTTACATCTATCAGAGCATGACCCACTAAAACCACTCTAGACTTCAAGCACTAGTTTCTACTCAACTCACTGCTCGTTACCTGAAAAATATAACTGTAAGGGTGAGTTCCTCAATCGATCTAACAAATATTATAAATCATCATGTTATGTTAAGTAACTTTACACGTTAATCACCCACATCATATCATGCATTCGGTAGCAGCATATTCAACTCAACATCATATTCAAACACAACGTAAATGCAACTCAAATGAGACTCGACTCTTCATGCATGTGGTACCATTTGGAGTAAAACTCCCAACTTAAAATCATTGCCAGTTTAGTGGGCATCAAGGCATAAGCCTTCAACTTTCAACTTAAAATTCTTGCCAATCCAGGCCAACGTGGTGTGAGCAAAAGCCCCATAATTTTGCCAATCCAGGCCAACGTGGTGTGAGCAAAGCTCCATATTTTTGCCAATCCAGGCCAACGTGGTGTGAGCAAAGCTCCGACTCTATGCATATGAATGTATATGGCATGTACGACTTGAAAGTTCAACAACATAATAACAACGACAACATAACAGCTTTTTCAGCAACAACAACTTAAAAATCAACTTTGGCTCATCAGCCTACAACTCAGCGTTTTCAACAAAACAACTTATATTCAACTTTGGCTCATCAGCCTACAACTTAATATTTTCCACAAAAACAACTTATCAACATATTTGCATCAACATTTCACAACATAGACTCCACGAATTTATTTATCACAATTGGATACAATAGGCCAATCACCAATTACACTTACATCATAAAAATCAACCATTTTTACATACTGCAACAGTGTTAACCGGTTAACGCTATAGGTTAACCGGTTAACGCAGGAAATTTACACTTCCAGGCAAAACGCAACAGTGTTAACCGGTTAACGCTATAGGTTAACCGGTTAACGCAGGCAAAACTCAACATTTTTCACAATTATAACATTGTTAACCGGTTAACACCCTGGGTTAACCGGTTAACGCAGGCGAAACAGCAGTTCCTGCGCTAACACAAGGCAGAATGCAGAGTTTCCGCATTTTCCGCCGTTGGAGGACTTCCGGACCTCCGATTCAACTTCCGTAAAAAGCTATACGCTCAGAAATTCACAATACACTCCAATACAAATTCAATTTCAGCTTTAATACAACTTATTCAACATAATTTCTCAGCATTCTAAATCCCAATTAGGGTCAATCGACGGCTTATCACTACCCATTACATGTTAATCGATAATACCCATTAAACGACGATAAACCCCCCTTACCTCAACAATCCGGCAACTCTTCGAGCTTCAAGCTTTTCCGTTCTCCAACCTTTGCTCTACAGCTCTTTGCCCTTTTCCTCTTCTCTGCAGCTTCTCAGTTTTCACGTAAAAACCTTTTTCAAAAAATGAAAACCTTTTCTCTTATTCCACTTATATATTTTCCAATTATAATTATTATTCCAAAATAATAATAATAATCCAATAATTCAATTTATTTAATTAAATTATTAAATATATTATTAACTTAATTAAATAATTCTTTTACTTTATTTGGGGTGTTACAGCTTACACCAACAATCTCCCACTAGCACTAGAGCCAATCAGGTATACCCCTTATGCCCATTGATCTAGTATGGCCATCATGCTTCTGCTGCGCAAGAGGCTTTGTCAGTGGGTCAGCTATATTGTCAAGTGTAGGTACTCTACATATTCTCACTCAACGTCTAAGTATGTGTTTGGATCGTCGGTGAGATCTAGGCTCCTTAGCTTGTGCGATAGCACCATTGTTATCATAATAGAGACCAATGAGATCCACAATGCTAGGGACTATGCCAAGTTTACTAATGAACTTTTTGATCCAAACAACTTCCTTTGCTGCACTTGAGGCAGCAATATACTCGGTCTCGGTTGTAGAATCAGCAACTGTATCTTGCTTTGAACTTTTCAAGCTCACAGCGCCACCATTTAAGCAAAACACATAACCATTGGAATCATTCATATTAAAGCGTCTCAGCACCTTGTCTATGTACTCTGACTTAGGCCAAGCATTTTATGATCTATCTCTATAGATTCTGATTCCTAATATATAGGCTGCTTCACCTAGGTCCTTCATAGATAAGCATTTCCCCACCCAAGACTTTGCTTGTTGCAGGGTAGGGATATCGTTTCCAATAAGTAATATGTCATCTACATATAATACCAGGAATACGATCATGCTCCCACTAACCTTCTTGTAGACACAAGGCTCATCTTCGTTCCTGATGAATCCATATTGTTTTACTGTTTCATCAAAATGAAGATTCCATGAGTAGGTCACAAGCTCATCTTGATCCATGAGTAATACATCACCTTGATCAGATATCCATATATCTCAGGTAGGTGACGTATCCTGCCTGACCTACGCTGGTCTTGTTCTACTTGAGCAGGTTGCTCTTACACAACTACTTGTGTTTCCTGCTCCAATTCCTCCATAGGTGTGTCGATGCTTTGTGATTCTTGAATTTCTTCAAGCTCTACTTTCCTCCCACTGGTTCCTTTGGAAATAAAAATCCTTTTCTAGGAAAACTCCAGTTCGAGCGACAAACACTTTGCCCTCAGAAGGATTGTAGAAGTAATATCCTTCTTTTTCTTTAGGATACTCCACAAATAAGCATTTGTCAGATTTGGGCTCAAACTTAGTTGAAACTTGTCATTTCACATAAACTTCGCAACCCCAAATCTTCATGTAAGACATATGTGGTTTCTTACCACTCCATATCTCATATGGTGTCTTCTCAACCTTTTTGGATGGAACACGGTTAAGTGTGTAAGCTGCTGTCAATAGTGCATGTCCCCAAATGGAGTTTGGAAGATCGGCGTGACTCATCATGGATCGGACCATGTCTAACAGGGTTCGATTTCTTCTCTCAGATACACCATTCCATTGGGGTGTTCCAGGAGGAGTGAGTTGGGATAGAATTCCACACTCTCTCAGATGGTCATCAAACTCTAGGCTTAAATATTCACCACCTCGATCTGATCGAAGAGCTTTAATACTTTTACCTAGTTGGTTTTGTACTTCATTCTTGAATTCCTTGAACTTTTCAAAGGACTTTGATTTGTGTTTCATTAAATACACACAACCGTATCTACTGAAATCATCGATAAATGAAGTACTGAAAACCTCCTCTGGCTGGAATGTTCAGTGGTCCACATACATCAGTATGTATGAGGGCCAAAAGATCATTAGCTCTTTCACCTTTTCCTGTGAATGGAGATTTTGTCATCTTCCAAGTACTTTGGGCAGTTTCTCTTCCAGTGTCCGGTCTTACCGTAATGGAAGCAGGTGCCTGCCTTTGTTATGCCTCCACTAGGCCTCAAAACAGTAACAGTGGGTCTGGGTTTGGCAACTTCCTTGCCCTTCCCTTTATCACCCTGCCTGGTGGGCCTTTTGTTCTGTCTCTTTCCATTTCCGATCATCAGAATGGACTTCCCTTTTGTCTTCAGATTCTGCTCGGCAGTTCTCAACATGGCGAGCAGTTCAGGAAGAGATTTGTCCATATAAATCATATTGAAATTTAGGACAAATTGAATGAAACTATCTGGCAACGATTGCAAGACCAAATCAGTTGCAAGTTCCTTTCCGAGGGGAAAACTCAACCTTTCAAGCTTTTCCATATACCCAATCATCTTGAGCACATGGGGACTTATAGGGGCTCCCTCAGCTAACTTGCCTTAAAAAAAAGGGGTTTTGAAACTTCAAACCTCTCATGCCTTGCTTGCTCTTGATAGAGCATCTTCATGTGTTCGATCATATCGAACTCTATCATGTTCTCATGTTGCTTTTGCAACTCTGAGTTCATGACATCCAGCATGAGACAAGCAGTTTCATTGGCATCATCGACATGCTTCTTATAAGCATATCTTTCTGCCTTAGGTGCAGAACTAGGAGGTTCCTCTTCAGGAACAGGTGTCTCCAAGACATACAACTTTCTATTATGTTTGAGGACAATCCTCAGGTTTCGGTGTCAATCCAGAAAATTTGTCCCAGACAATTTTTCCTTATCAAGGATTGATCTCAAGATGTTGTTAGAGGTGTTTGCTGTCATGGTTATCTACATAAGGATTAAGAAAATATAAGTATCATTGACATATTTAATTAGGCCTTTAATCAAATATGCTCCCACTATTTTACTCAAAACAAATAACCCTCATCATTTGATTCGGAAAACCCCGTTGGAAGATTTTCTAGTGGGTCGAGATCCATATTTCACTTCGTTCTAAGTCCGCGTAGGCGGATTACACAAAACTAGGTTATTTAGGTAGGAACTCCTTCCAATTGTATCTCATACAACTCTCGAAAAATTTCAGTTGGGTGAATAACTCCTTATTCCAATCCATCATATGGATCATTCCCAACTCTTGCTTCTAAACATATATATAATCTTATTATAATTTGTTTAGTTAAGTTTGACCCATTGTTTTAACAGTTGGATATTACAATTATCCCATCGCACCTTACTAATATATAGATCATGCACCTCGCGTAGGCGAAACCTACATTATCCATTACTAGTCTTGATGAGTGTTAAAACTTGGAAAGCATAAACTTAATATTTAGTTTGAGGGAATTGCAATTGTTATGATCTCACCGGCTTATTTATCATATAAATCGTCTCTCACATGCATCAACATACATTCACATGCATCAACATACATACAAACAAAATGAAACAGTTATGGCCCTTAGCGCAATTGTTCTCCCAAGCCAATGAGAGAACCTAAGCTAACCTACAACGATCCAAGCTTCTCCAAGCAAGATCTTCAAGGTTGTCCTCCTTTAATATTGAATTCTTCTCTAAGCTTCTCCAAGCAAGATCTTCAAGATTGTCCTCTTTTGATCTTGAATTCTTCTCTTTCTTCATAACATTGTCTTCTTCTCTTTCTTCACAGTATTACATTCCAGAAGAAACTCGTTTTACATACGAGGGTTTGAGATGAGAAAAGAAGTTACATTAAGAGATCAAAAGGAGAGGCACGACACGCAGGTCGTATTTAAAAAAAAAAACCCAAAACAAAGTAAAGAAAGACTAAGGCCATAACTGATCACCACAAGGCAATAATAATAAACACATTGTTATTATTAAATTTTAATTCCTTTAATTAATTAAAACCAAATTAAATTTCGGCGACCGATCACACTACGCAGAGTTAGCCGGGGGTTCCGCTGCCCTGTCCAAAATTTTAATGAACAATTCATTTGAAATGGACATTGTTTTTGCATCCACACAACTCTTGCGCAGGCACAAAACAGAAACCCCAAAATTTTGACTCTGGGAGTGTGACGACCGTCACAGGCAATGTGAGTGTGACGAGCGTCACAGGGTTGTCACGACCGTCACAGGTCCCTAAAATTCTGTGAGTCTGTTACGACCGTCACAGGTCAATCTATGGGTCTGTTGCGAACGTCACGCGTCTTGTTACGACCGTTACGCATCCAGTTTGTTACGCTTGTTATGCTCGTCACACGAGCTTCACGCGGTCAATTAACAAACTTTGAAACAATCAACACACGTGTTCCAAAAAACCCTAAATTGACAACTCCTTGACGGCACAACCCTTGCGCCGTCACCAACCCTAATGCGCCAATTTCAGACCGTCAAACACACCTCGATTGTTGATTCAGTATGATTGATCAACATGTCATTGCTTCACCATACTAATGTCGGATTCCGAAGCAAATGACCATTGATCGCTCAAAGGAAAACAATCATTTAGTGTTCGAATGAATGAAATAGAAACAGTATATCACATATACTGTACTTTGCATTAGGATTACTTATATCATATATAAGTTGATCGGTCTCAATTGCGTAACCTATGGACGATCGATGTATCGCTGCTTCACCATACTAATGTCGGATTCCGAAGCATAGTCAACATCAATCATCCAACTTATACACTCATGATGCCAAATTTAATTGCCCGTTTAATTAATTGATTCTTTCTGTCTTTTAATCATATTAATACAGAAATTTAAACAGCTATCCGAGTCATGGTTTCGTAAGTGGCTCTGATACCACTGAAGGAGAATTTGCGACCCAAAGCGCAGCGGAAATTAAAATTTCTCCTTTAGAGATCCTTACGAATGGTCATGATCAGTGATAGAGTATTTACCTCTTGTGACGGTTGAAACCTTTGGTGCAGATCTCTTGTGACGATCAAAACCTTTGATGCAGATCCACGAAGCGATCACGAACGTTGAACGATGACAACGTCTCTAATATGTCCACACGAACGGGTTCCTTCAATCTCAGTGCTAGCTGGTACGAATGAAGGCTTTGAGTGAGAGAGAGAGAGAGTGAAAACGAAAAGAATGCAACCGCAAATTTTTGCTTCTGCACAAGGGTTCTATTTATAGAACCACTTGTGTGGGCTTCAAGCTAAAAGCCCACTTAAGTGTATTTTGGCCCATATCTTATAATATGCCCAAAATCACTTAAGCTCATGGTACCTTACCATATTTCGTATTCTACTCAAGTACACCGTACCTTACGATGTTCTATAACTCACTTAAGGGCACCGTACCTTACAGTATTCCTTAGTTACTCTATCTCTCATCAATCCGTCCTTTGTGTGTGACCCTGTAGGTTTTCGTGACGTTGGCAATTATATTAAATCACGCATTTAACATAATAAATAGTGAGCGGTATCTAGCAACACATCACTGCTACCCAAGACACGAAAATGTCATGTGATCTGACAAAACCATCTGTGATAATAATTATGTGTATAATTACCCTTTTGCCCTTATGTCTATATTGAACACAAGGCATAGACCGTGTCATCCTTGTCCAGTTCAATATTGGGCCCATAGACATTTATCCTGTTATGCAGGATGGGCAAATTCCATCTAGGTCACTCATGTCCCTCAGCATGCTTTGTGGAGTACCCATCAACTGTCTTTATGGTTATCCAGTTACGGACAACGTTGGATCAGCAATAAAGCACTCGACTCTACATCTAGGATCCATAGTGGTTTCAGGTCGAAGAGTGGAATACACTATTATCACCATGAGAATGACTTATGACACCTTGCATAACTTTCTATATAGTATTCTCATAGCGGGTCAATCCGGTATAAATATTACTCCTAATATTCATACCTATGTTTAAGACTTGATAACTCTTTATCCATGATCCATGAGATGTGATCATCAGTCTACAAACATAATAGTCTTAATGCTTTAATGTTATCCCACTTCACACTAAAGCTCGACTACAGATACTTTAGGAATAGTGTCCTTATGTTTAATGTGTTCTCATGATTAAGTCACACTTAATACATTAAACGGACTATCTATTCCAGGGACTTTATTAATCAACCATAATAAAGAGAATGCCTTTTATTATTCGATACAAGTACCAAAATGTATTGGCCTCTAGGGCTTACACCAACACTTGGATCTTTCAGTCTTTGGTATATGCGCAAAAGCCTTACAACTAAATATTCTCAAATGATCATACTTGACATTCTTTCCAAACCAAAATTTGTATGGAACTTCACTATTCAAAGCAACAGTAGAAATGAGATTAAGAACATGCATTGCCGTGTAAAGTGCCTCATTCCAATAATGATTAGGAAAATTAGCATCATAGAGCATACACCTTACTCTCTCAATTAATGTTCGATTCATCCTCTCAACTAAATCATTCAATTGAAGAGTTTTAGAAGGAGTCTTTTCATGTGCAATACCATGCTGCTTGCAATAGAAATCAAATGGTCCATAATACTCTCCACCATTGTCTGAACGAACACATTTTAGATTCTTGCTTGTCTACCTCTCAGCCAAAGTATGAAATTCTTTGAACTTTTCCGACACTTGGTCTTTTGTCTTCAAGGCATAAACCCGTAGTTTCTTGGAGTAGTCATCAATAAAGGTAATAAAGTAAAGTGCACCACCCAAAGATTTTACCAATCAAAGCAATTTTGACTTCTTTGAGGGATGATATTTCTTGAAGGATACTCTAGTCGGTTTACTAGCCATGCAATAAGAACACTTCTCCAAATTTGTATTCTATAATCCAGGAAAAACATCCTTTTTGGCCAAAACATCCAACCCCTTTTCACTAATATGACTAAGTCTTTGATGCCACAAAGATGCTTCCATGTCATTAGCATTCACACTGTCCCTAGCAAACAAAGCTTTTGTCCAATATAGTTTAGAAATATTTTTCCCTCTAGCCACAACCAAGTTATATTTGTTGAGTTTCCACTTTCCAGAACCAAAGTGATTGTCATAGCCAAAATCATCAAGCATATGCACGTAGATCAAATTAAAGCGGACATTTGGAGCATGTTTGACATCTCTAAGCAACAATTGCATTCTCATGTTGGTTTGCAAACAAACATCACCAACACCAATTACCTTAGATACATCATCATTAGACATCCCTAGCACTCCAAAATCATCAGAAGTATAAGATGTGAAGAAATTCCTCCTTGGTGTAACATACAGCACCACTGTCAACTATCCACATGCTCCCGTCTGATACAAGATTAACAGACTCCTGATCACAGAGAATAACAAGACCATCACTAGTAGCAATAGTAACACAATCATCATCATGATCTTTATGGTTTATTTGTTTAGACTTACCCTCATTGCCGTTGTTATCTCATTTCCACTAATATCAATACTTTTGTACGCGACTTGTTTTGTGACAATAATGACACTCCAGATTCTTGTATCGCGACTTGGATTTACTTATGCTATTCTCTATACCACCCTTCTATTCCTTTTTATGACTTCTTCCTCTTTTTCCAGTGACAAACCCTTCAGATTGAGATGAAGAACCCTATGTTTTCCTTCTCATCTTCTTATTAAGAATACAACTCTTAGTCGTTTATAAAAAAACAACACGTCTAAGAGCAGAACTTGTGATAGAAAGCCGAAATGTCTCCCAATGACTCTGGTAAAAATAACAATAGAAATAGTCCCAAAAGTTCATCATTTAATTTGATACTCATTCTCGACATCTGATCAAGGAGTCCTTTAAATTCACTTAAGTGGCCCGAAATAGAAGTTCCCTCCTTATACTTCAAATTTATGAAGTTATTCAAAAAGAATAATTTATCATTTCCTGATTTAGAGGCATGCGATGACTCTATCTTCTCCCACAAAGTTTTTAAATGTGTCTCATTAGCAATATGTTAATAAATATTATCTTCTACATATTGTCGAATAAAATCACATACTTATTGATGTTCAAACTCCCATTCTTCATCATACACAAAATCTAACTTTGCGAAACTAAAAACCGATAAATGTAATTTATTCACAAATAGTAAGTCTTTCATCTTACCCTTTCATAAATGGTAATTAGAACCATTCAACAATATCATCTTCATCTTTGTATTTGACTTCATCATTCAAGCAAGTAAAATAACCCTTAACTAGGCTCTGATACCACTCTAATGGGAAACTAAGACACAATAGCAAACCAATGCAACATATATAAAATTCCTCACACTTATAGGAACATTGAGGATCAATAACAAATATAAGACGATAAACCGAACAAATAAAGACGCAAAAGAACACTGATATTTTAACATGGAAAACCCCTAAATATGAGAGTAAAAACCACGAGTCGTCAAGACCAAAAAAATAACTCCATTATAATCAATTAAGGGTACATAAGAGTCTTAAAGTGATTCACAAATTAGTGTTAACAACCACAAATCACAAAACAAACTAGCTTCCAAATAAGAAGAAAAAAGCTGGAAAATTTCTCAAATTTGCAACTTCAGTGCGAAGTAGATATCTCTCACCTCAAGTCTTATTTTGAAATGCTGAACGTCAAAAGTTAGATAGATGTGTTACGAATCTGCCATCCGAATTTGAGCTCGATCCGACGGTTAACAAATCAGAAATCGTCGATTTAGTGAGATTGGTTTCAGAAAAATGAGAATAGATTTCTTTTATCTTTTCTTTTTTTTGAATCCTTATTTTCTCTCTATCTCTCAATTTGAAATTGATCCTCTCCACTTAAATAAATGAGACAAATGAACTAATAATATTTGAATCTTTCTCCACATAAGAAGGGAGCCTAAATCCAACACAAGTTCAAATTTAAGATCAGAAAAACATAAAATTGAAATTTGTTCGAATATGAGAATTCTGATTATAGTCAATTGGAAATAGTCAATTGTAAAAGAGAGCTTAAAATTGAAACACTATTAAAATTAAAATTGGTAGGTGTATTACAAAAGAAAATAATAATACATTTGAAAAGATGTAGTTTTTGTGTAGACATATCATTTCCTATTTCAAAATTGTTTAGAGACTCAAAATAGAAGAAAAAAAAATCACTTTTACAAAATTGCACCAAAACCAAATGCAAACACCTTAACCCAAAATTTACCTCAAAGTCAAAACCACTTCTCTGTTGGTGTCACAAAAAACTGCTTCATCAACTGGCCACCTAACAAGTGCGCCAGCAAAATATGAAGAGAACATTACGCCGCTACACCAGAACCTTCCACTTCCACTCCTTCAACCTCCATCCATCTCCTCCAGTTTCCACCTTCACCACCACCACCCACCACCACCACGCCGCAACAACATCAACATCTTCATTCAACAAACACCTAACTTCCCTAACAAACAACAACCAACACCTAACCGCCATATACCTTTACAACCAAATCGAATTCAACAAAATCATCACCCCTTGTATAATCACTCTCACAATCTTAATAACCTCTTTCTTTCATCTGGGTCGTGTCTCTCTAGCATTCTCCGTTTTCGGTAAGATTCTCAAACGCGGTTACGTTTTAGATACTGTAACACTGAATGCACTTATCAAAGGTTTGTGTGTTAGTGGTGAAGTTTCCAAGGCGTTGGAGTTTCACGATGAGCTTGTTGCTAAAGGGTTTGAATTGAATGAGGTTAGTTATGGGATTTTGATTAATGGGTTGTGTCGAGATGGGAGAGTTAATGCAGCTATTCATTTATTGAGAATGATTGAGAAAAATTGTTTTTTTGTTAAGGGTAATGTTGTAATGTATAGTACTGTTATTGATTGTTTGTGTAGAAATGGGTTTGTGAATGAGGCTTGTGAGTTTTATTATAATGAAATGTTGGTTAATGGTGTTTGTCCGAATGAGTTTACGTATGGATCGTTGATACGCGGATTGTGCGGTGTCGGGAGAGTGAGGGAAGGTTTTGGATTGTTGGATGAGATGGTTAGGGAGGGTTTATATGTAAGTGTTTATAATTTTACGGTTTTGATTGATGGCTTGTGTAAAAAGGGTATGCTAGTGGAAGCACGAGAGGTGTTTGATGAAATGGTTAAGAGAGGTTATGAGGTTAATGTTGTTACTTGTACTGCTTTGATGGGTGGGTATTGTTCGAATGGTAATGTGGATGAGGCTAGGGAGTTGTTTGATAAGGTTGTTGATCGGGGTTTTGCGCCTGATGTTTGGACTTGTAATATTTTGATTCATGGGTATTGTAAGGTTAAGAGATTGGATGATGCCATGAAAGTTTATAATGAAATGCGTCATGTGGGCTTGGTTCCGAATGTTGTTACGTACAATTCTCTGATTGATTCTTTTTGCAAATCTGGAGGAGTCTCGTGGGCTTGGGAGATTGTTAAGACAATGCACGATAGAGGTTTGACACCTGATATTGTTACTTATTGTATCTTGTTAGATGCTTTGTGCAAAAGCCAATGTCTTGACCATGCAATTTTGTTGTTTGATCAACTCGTTGAAAGGGGTTTGGAACCTGATGTTTGGACTTATACTATTTTGATTAATGGGTTCTGCATGAATCGAAGAATGGGTGAGGCCATGAATCTATTGAAAGAAATGCATCTTAAGAATTTGGTTCCTCATATTGTAACTTATAGTTGTCTTATTGATGGCTTGTGCAGATCTGGGAGAATATCATGTGCATGGAAGTTTCTTAATAATATGCATGATTATGGTCCACCCCCGGATAATATCACTTATAGTATCATGTTGAATGCTTTATGGAAAAGCCAACATCTTGACCATGCAGTTTTTTTATTTAATCAAATGATTACAAGAGGTTTGGAACCCGACGTTTTGTGTTATACCATCATGATCGATGGATATTGCAAGAGTAAAAGAATAGACGAAGCCATGAATCTTCTTAAAGAAATGTATTTGAAAAATTTGGTTCCTGATATTGCAACTTACACTATACTTTTTGACGGCTTGTTCAAATCTGAGAGAATCTCGTATGTATGGCAGCTTGTTAATGTGATTCGTGACAGTGATCCACCTCCCGATGTTCTCAATTACCTAGATGCACTTTGCACTAGTGAGCATCTTTACAATAATGGCCTTGCTTCAGCCCATCATTAGCAGAGGAATTTGTTATTGTGAGTACAGTTAACTATACTTAAATGTTTATATGATGTTGGAATAAATAGTACACAATATCTTCGAAGCATATTTTGATTAAAGGGCGTTATCGGTAACTACACTTATTAATGGTTTGAATGAAGTTGGAATACTAAATATCAACTGAGATTTTCCATACACACTAGATGTAGTTAACAAATACTAGGGACACATAAGTTTGTTCAAATTCTAAACTCATTTTTTGAAATGAATTATTTAGATAGGAATATTTTGCACTTTGTCAATTGTAGATATAAATTGTAAATCCCTTCTTTGCATTTGATTTATTTTTTGTAATAATACTATACATTTCTTGATAGGATGATATGACTGTTTTTTTTAATGATTTTCTGCCAAGTTCAATTCTGAGAGCAACCTGTTATCAAATGTAGGTGATTTTTTCCAGCTCTAGATAAATGTGTGAAGAATGAAGCACAGATTGAACACAAAGGAAAACATAATGTTTTCTGATCACCTATTTGAGATGTTAATGTCTTCCATTTTTTAAATGGTGGAAGTTTTCCGAAGGAGTTAGCATCCTACTCAGGAGCTCTACAGACATCGGTTAGTCTACACACGGCTTGGGGTTTGATATACTATATCTAATATTAGATTTCCATTTCTTAATCTTTTATAATAGCTTGTATTTCTAATTATCTGTTTGACAATTCCAGAAAAGCAACAATGGAAATGATGCATATGCACTTCCTGTCTATTCAGCCACCAGGGCCTATATGAATATATGAATATATGAATATATGAATATCACCTTAGTGCAACATATGCAAAAAAAATTGGTCGACGAAAGGTACTTTCTTGGTTCTTATTTTTTAGTTAAAAATATTTAGTATTGAAACTGTTGTTTCCTTTCAATGTCTGTTCTTTTTGTTCAATCTTTTCAATTTGTATTGCAGAATTGAAGAATTTATTGACTATCGATTCCCTTAGAAAACTCAGACAAAAACAACAACAATAACAACCAAGCCTTATCCCACTAAATAGGTCAGCTACATGGATTAACTTTCGTCGTAATGTTCTATCACAGATAAACTCAGATGACAATCTCATACAGAGTTATGTCACAGTTGGAAACATGTAATGTTAAAATGCATTATGACACATAAGGAGTAGCAGATTCGGTTATGGTTATGACTCATACAAGTTATGCCAAAATGCATTTTGGTTCTACTAAAAGGCATTATGACACATTATGGATCTGCTAAAACGCATTACGACACATACATGTTATGCTGAAATGTATTATAAGCAATACAAATTCATCTGTATAGGTTCTGAAAATTCATTTGTACATGTGTTTTGAAAAATCATTATGGTTATGCTAAATGTATCCAAAATGTAGCAATCCATCTGAACAGGTTCTGAAAATTCATTATGGCTGTATGCCAAAATGTATCCAAAATGTAACAAATTCATCTGTACAGGTTCTGAGAATTTTGATTCTGTTAAATTCACTTCAGCCATTCATATTCATAAAATTCACTGTAAAGTCTGCATCAGTACTCACAATTGCATACAAATTTGATTAATTCATGCACATTACAGATGCAGCAACCCATTATATTACTTTAAAATATAGACACAATTACACCATTACATCATTTCATAACACGTGTTGCAAGTAATGGAAAAACAAGTAACAGGATAAACACCAATCATAGACTTAGAAAACATCTCATAAATTTATTCTTTTTTTAAACTGTACTTTTTTTTTCTTTAAGTCACACCTAAGCTCATCATTATTGTTTTTCGATCTAATGACATTCTTTGTACGATTATTTATCTTATCATCAAACTATTCAAAATAGTTACATATTTTATTTTTCTTATCATCTTAAAACGATCACCATTAATGACAACCTATGATGCATAGGTACGGGTACGGTACCCGGTCCGGTACTGATACAGGATGTACGGGTACTTTAATAAAAAGTTGTTAGGTTCACAGAAATACCTCATTATATAAGTTTAAAAAATCAAAAATAACATATAAGTTTAAAAAAACAAAATATTAAGTTATAGTAACGAAGAAATTAAAATACATAAATATACTACATCGATATTTGAAAAAATCACGAATTTCATTCGAAATTGAATAATCAGAAAAAATGAAGTACCACAGGTATGGTACATGTACCAAGTACGGTGCGCATCCGATACCCGTCCTTCATCATTTTAAAAATAACCATGCTTCATAGATGACACTAACATCAACTTTTTTTTTTCTTTTTTCTTTTTCTGAGACCAGTATGGTTTGTGGTAACAAAGGAGAAATTTGCATAAAAAAGGAAAACCTTGAACGAAGTAGGAGAGATTGAAGATGGAAAAATGAAAGAGGAGAAGAGACTCAAAGTTGCATGTTGGGTTCATCTATTTTAATTCTATTTCTATTTCTATTGCTTAATATTATTATTAGGTTATTATACTTTAGTATAACTTAATATTAAAAAATAATAATAAATGATTTGTACTTATTTATTGCAAATGTTGCATTGACATATCATCAAATGGACTGCATATCATTAACCATCAGAATTCTAAAAAATTTAAAATGAAAAAAAAAGACTTTTAAAATGAGCGATCAAAACTTTAAAAAAATGAAAATACTATTTAAATTAAATTTAATTGATGTTTTTATCATTCACAATTTATTATTGTGTTTGACATATTATTGAATTTCATCAGATTTAATGAATTGTTTATGTTCAATATATTTTTATTGATTCAACCATTTAAAATTCTAATTCCACTAATAATAAAATAATTTTATAATGTCATCCAACAACTTATGTATATTAGATCAAATTATAGATATTTTAAAATAGACGTAAATTCGATAAAATGGTTAAAATTGTGGTTTCTTATTGAACGACCATATCAATGCATGCATGTCCCTTAACTCAATTCTAAAATCTAAATGCTTCAAAATATATATTCTAAAGACTACTTTTTTAATTCAAAGAATTTCTAAAAGGTTTGAAGAGGTGGGAAAAGAAAAAAAAACTGTGAAAAACAAACAAATTTGGGCCAACCCATTTTCGTTTTTCTTTCGTCTAATCTTACCATCAAAAAATCGAGACAAAACAACCTAACTCAGTCAAGCCTCCACCCTGCCAACCTGCCACCACCGCGAATCATCCCCTCCGATCACCACCGTAATTTTCTCACGAAATTCCGTCGTAGAAATGTGCTTTAGCCATTAACTTTTTTTTCTTTTCGAAATTTGATTTTCAGCGAGAAATAGTTTAAATGGCTAAGGAATTGTTGAGCCTTGACAATGGAACAGCTTGCTCATCATGGAACTACTCTGGCATGAGACTCGCTACTGGTTCCACCGATGGTACCCTTTCGATATTCGATTTCCGTGATCCAGCTTCCTCTAACTCGCTTCGATTTACTTTCAAAACTAAGGTGAATTTAATATTCAATTGAAATTTTTCTGTTGATGAAATTATGTTGATGTTAAATGCACTGGTAGTAGTGAATATTCAAATGCTTAATTTTTTTTAAGGGTGTGCTTGGATGAACTTAGTGGAAGTACTTATTTTATAAGCTATTTTAAGCTTATTTTTATTAGTTCTCTCATTACAAAAATAGGTTATATAGGGCTTGTTTGTTTAACTGAGAAAGAGTATAAATTCACTTGTGAATATTAGTGAATATTCAACTGCACAAAAGTCTTTACTTTTCATGTTAAGGGCATTGTTTGGATGGACTTTTTTTGAGGTTATCTATTGGAGGAAGCAAGCACTTGTGATTGAAGACCTGTGAAAAGAACTTATGACATTTCCACAAGCTGTTTTAAGCTTATTTCTTAGTTTTCTCATTATAACATATCTTATATAAGACTTGTTTGTTACTTATTATAAAAAAAAAGATTTTCATATTCAATAATTTAGACTTTTTCATAAGTTATTTTGAGAAAAGCAGAAGTTGATTTGTGTTCGTGTAGTAAAAATCACTTCTTAAAAAAAACATAAAAAATAATTCTTAAGAGTGTTACTATCAAATAGCGGCGCTATGGCAGATATACATGGTGGTATTTGGGCTTGCTGCAATGGTAAATATCGGCTGATATTGCGGGTTTTTCGGCCATAACCCGCTATAACGGTGCCGCAAAGCAGCCAGAATAACGGGATTTTGGCTCTCCGCGATGGACCGCCAACCGCCATCAACATCACTGGAATCTACTAAAAACAGCTTATTGTTTTTTTAGTTTGTAGATTTTTTTTAATCTCTAGATTCTCATATTTTTTTCTTCTCAAAATGCTTTTACAATCTGGAAGATTATTTATATATTTTTAAATAGTGATTTTCATCAAGTCAAAGTTATAACAAACAGACCAGATATGGTGAGCACACATGCTAAAAGATTTTAATTAAACTGTTTATCCAAACAAGGCCTAAGCTGCTCCGTGCTTTTTTCTTTCCATGGTTTGTACATTTATGTTTTCCCCCCTGAAACTGAAGGTTCACGAAGGAAACATTGTGAAGATAGTTTGGGTTCCGCCAGAGTATGGTGATGCAGTTGCGTGTGTTTCCGCTGATGGAATTGTTTCATTGTTGGAAGAGATTGTGGAAGGTATCATTTATTTAGTTTTTTCATTTACTTGTCTCGTGGCTTTGTTTTTCGTTTTCTTCATTCACATTTCAGTTAAAAGCTCACAACTTTTCATATGTTTTCACTCAATGCTGAAAACCTATTTTTTCCCTGTCTGTTTATAAATTGTCTATAGATTCACAGCCTCTTCAGTGGAAGATTCGTAAAACCTTCGGAAGCAATGAGAGCAAAGTCCTTGATGTACAATTTGGAATCTCTTTTACTCGATTAAAAATGGTTAGTTTCAGATGTTTTTCATTTATAAAAAACTGAATATCAAGTGGCCATCATTAATAACAGATATTTGATTCACCGCAACATGCTTCATCTCTGTGTATGCTTTTCACTTGAAACATATATACTTTTGATTTTACACTCATTTACATTTTTATGAACACGAAAAGGTTGCTGCATATTCAGACGGTCATGTGAGAGTTTTCGAGCTCTTGGATCCCTTGGAACTGACAAATTGGCAGCTTCAGGTGAAACTAGATTGTTCTACCTTCTCTGAGTTAAAAAATGCGGTACTTAAAATTCTTCTTATAATAAACCAACATGTTTTTTTATTCTGTTCTTTATTTGTAGGCTGAATTTCAAAATCTTGTTGAATCAGTGTCTTCATTTGGAAAGGCTCTGTGCCTCTCTGCGTCTATATCTTTGAATCCCCAAAAGTGTGGTAGCCAGGAATTCAGCTTCCTTGTAAGTTTTAATTCAGATACACCAGAGCTCAATTCTTCCAAGGTAAACTAACTCTAATCCAAATTTGTTTCATTTTTTATTTGAGCCGCATTGTCTTAATTTTCCATGCATTATCTTAATTTTCCACGGTATGGTGCTTACTGTGTGCAGGTATGGGAGTTTGACCAGGCTCATCGAAGATGGCTTCCTGTGGCAGAATTAGCACTGCCTGAGGACAAGGGTGATCAGGTTTATGCCGTCGCATGGGCACCAAATATTGGCAGGTTAAATTTGCATAACTTTAGTATTGTTTCAATCACATCTATTAGTTATACTACCTTACATAGCATTGCCGTCGGCATCAAAATGCTGAATTGCTGTGCAGACAAGAGTTGGTTGACTCTAGCACTATTTTCTTATGGAATCAAAGAAACGTGATTTGTTACTTACTAGTAATGGATTTCTTGTAGACTATATGAGGTCATTGCTGTCTCAACTCACAAGGGACTTGCAATATGGCATCTAGGATTGAATCCTGATCATAACGGGAGACTTCCGGTTGATAAAGTTGCACTGTTATCTGGTCACGAAGGCTTGGTATAATTCCAACTTTATTTATGACATCTCTTTCTTTCAAACATCATGCAGATGCTTGAATTTAAATTTCGTTAAATGTTGTTTAGGTGTGGCAAATGGAGTGGGATATGAGTGGAATGACGTTGGCTACTACAGGTGACGATGGAATGGTCCGATTATGGCAGTCTAATCTCAACGGTGTTTGGCATCAACAAGCTGCATTTGAACCTACTTCTTAGTCACCTACTCTTGTTACATGCAGCCGTCGTATGTTGTAAGTAGTAAGCTGGCATTGATCTTCCCCACACCAGTATTAATTATTGAATAGGACGGCTTGTATTTTGTTGTAGGTTAGATATGATGATAATTTTTCAATGGCCGTGATTGGCAACAACTGCAATCCCTTGCAGTTCACACAAATCATACTTTCTATTTTCAAATGACATTGAGGGAGCTATTGATATCCAATTTTCTGTTTGTGGTGTATAAATGTGCTGGCGCATTCTTTAGTTTAGAAATTTTTTATGCTAATGTGTACTTATTTCATGTTTTTAATGAAATCTAGTAATCATATATATTAAGCAATAGGGATATTGAGTTTTATTGTTCTGATCCCAAAACCCTAAACCCTAATCATAGGGATATTGAATTTTATTGTTCCGACCCCAAAACATCTGACATTTGAAACTGCATAAGGATATTAAATTTGATGTTCTGATACCAAAAATTCCAACATTTGAGTAAAACACATGCATCATTAATTAACAGTTTGAGGGGAATGTTTCATAACAACCCCCTCAAAATTAGAGTAAATTATTCTTTCTAATGCTTCCCTATGTGTTCTCTAAGTACAAAAATCTGACAAAACAGAACACATCTCTCAAAGATTTAAGCTATCATATGCTCCATTCTAGGATCCTAAAACCTCTTTCAAAGAATGGTATACAATTAAAACTGAAATCTCTTGGATGAAACCCCTTTGCAAAATTTTGAATCATTTTCATTTACAATTTGCTTCTGCAACCTTGATGTCAGCTGTGAACATTGCTCTTACCGGTCTATGATCAGAAACTTTAGACTCACTCCTGTTATATTGGATTTGATTCATGCCCTTTCCAAACCATATTATTCTATCACACCTGCATTATTTTCTTGTTGTTAGTTAGAGTATACCATTTGAAGTAGAAAATTGTTCATTATGTGTGTTTGGTTTTATGGTGAAGAGTAGTAAATTTATAATCCTTGGAAAAATGTTACTATGATTACCATGCTGGGGAACGTCTCTTTTTGCTCATGTGATTCTCATCACAACCTATGTAATCATCTGAATTTGGAAGGTATTTGTATGTAGGTGGAAACTCTATAGCTCCTTCATGCCAGCCTTGGAATACATGACCCTCTTTAAGCTCCATCTTAAGCTATATAATATGAACAGTTTTAAATCTTGAACTCAATTTGTGGCAAGTAAATAAAAAACTAGCATATAATTGCAGTTTAGTCCCTCTAAATATTTGTTTAAGAATCGGCCAGTTTTCAGTTCAACATGTTGAATTGACCTGTTAGATCGGATTTCTAAAATATTTGGTTAATGAATGCCTCTAAGTACTTAATTTTGAAAATAGAGACTTAAGTTCTAAAAATAAAAAATCACTCATCATATTAACTAGAGGGAATAATGTTGCAATTACATCTAAAGTTTTTGGTATGCTAGAGCAAAACTTATAAACCTTACCTGGTCATGTTTCAACAAGGTTTCCCATTCTCTTCTCTTGATCAATGAATGTGTTGCAAAGTGTGGCATATCTATCCTGTAGTTCAAGTCTCCCAGCCACACAACTCGACTACATGTTACCAAGTACGCATTTCAGATGAAACTCTTGTAATTTTGTTGCAAGTCAAGATGTAATTTTTATTAAAAAATGGTAACAATCGTAATTTTGTTGAAATTCAAGATGTAATTTTTATAAAAAAAGGGTATAAAAAACGGTAACAGACCATGAATGTAAGTAAGAAGAAATCATGGTCTGCCACCTTTCTAGGGATTTTGTATGCAATTCAAAATCACAACTTACTCATGGTCAATAATGTTTTGAGGCATATCATGGAGAGGACCTGCAGGGAAGCTTGTATGGGACAAAATATCAGCCGCATTAACATTTCTTTGTCTCTTGTCTACTTCTTTCCCACCAGAAGCTAGATGGCTACATATAAAGCAAAAGCTTGTTTCATGCAACACAAATCTAATTGATATTGAACCCTGCATTTTAGATCAATAAAAGATTTAAAAACTCATTTCCAATTTCAAAATTACCATCTAAATTTTCAAACATCTTTTTTTGTTTCTCTCGTTGTTTTAAAAATTGAATCAAATATCAAATTGGGAAGACTTCTAAATCATGGTTCAACCGTTTTAAATTGATTGAATTAAAATGAAATTGCGATTATACTGTTCCAATAACCGAACATATTGATTCAAGATTCAACCTATTGAACCGGCCCGTTCGGTATCTAAACTGACCTTGTTTGCCAAGCAACCCATAATCCCACAGCCAACAGATGAGACATTCAAGTGCTGGATATGTTGATAAAGGTCACATCTTGCCCAAATAGTAATGAACATTCCTACCATTTGCTTACTTATGATGCATTGAAAATCATCAACATTTTCAAATTCTTCACACACTTGTTCCTTCAAAGGATATACCTTCTGAGGTTCTGCTTTTTTCTCTTCTTCAACTATCTTTATTGGTTTCTTATTGTTAAGGGTTGCTCCAATAAGTGAATTCCACTTCATAGATTTTTTCTTGTTCTGTGGACCTAATACATTTGCTGCATTTAGAGGTACAATTTCTTGGAACCTGCTTCAAGTTTTTCACATAAAAAACTATTAAACAAGTCAATCAATTTGGGCTTTTTGCAATAATAAATTCTCGCAGTCACTATAAAGGTGATCGTAGAATCGAGATTATACGATGCTGAATATAAACAAATTTTAATTTGACAGTGACAGATGTACTGATCTATCAACATCTTACGTGAGATTTGTTCTTATTAGAATCGGGTAAGCGTGTTGATTTATCAACCATTAGTCTAACTTTTTAAGTTGTCAGATTAATCCAACGGTTGAGCTTTTGTTGAAGAAGAAGTTGTAGAAGATCCATTTGCGAAATAAATCAAACTTCCAACAATATAGTGTTAAAAGAAGAAAATTTTACCCTAGAACATAAATATCTGCATAATCATTATGTGTGTCAAGCCAATCTTCAATGTTCAAATTCTGAGGTGGTGCAATGCCTCCAATGTTCCATGAACCAACAAAGATCCTAATTCAGAATAGTTTATCATATCAGAGATTCTTTCACATAGTACTAAAATATAATAGACAGAAACTACATAAACAGTTGTTCAAAAGAATATATACTCTTTGGTTTGATGATAGAATTGTCTTGATGAATTTTTTGATGTTTGATTCGAACTAGAAATTTCTCGCTTGGTCTCCGATGAATTCCTGCTTAATATCTTCCTTAGGATCTTGCTATCACTCAGCTTGAAGCCCTGCATGATCTTTAGATAAAATATACACTATGAGAGTCGAATATAAAATTATATAGAACGTTTTTCTTTTAAAACTAAACAAAATGTAAAAAATGAAAACCAATTGAATCGATCAGAGTTGATCTAGTTCACACTGGTTCAACTCTGATCTGATTCAGTTAAACTAAACCGCATGTTATCGGAATCAAATCTACCCGAAAAGAGATACATACCTGTTACTAATAATTACATATACCAAACTAAAGAAAGGGAAGGAGGAAGAAAGAGAGTTGAACAAGATATCAAGAGGAATGGAAGGGAAGGGATTTATGAACATTTGTGATTGAGTGACATGATTGAATTGTTTGTTTGACACAATTTTAAGGACAGGTTGTAGGTTCTAGCCATTTATAGAAAAACTTGAGGTCTCTCTCATGTGCTTGTTTTGTCTCAATGCATCAAGATATTTGTCGAACGCTGTAATTAAACGATTATGTAGAAAAAGTTTAACTTCATTATTTAGATACTTTTATCAAAGTGAAATAATTATGATGTGAGAGTACTATAATTTATTTTTATGGGAATAATACGTGAGTATAATCACTACTGCATGTTTATACATCTCATGCTTTAGATACTGCGTGTCTATTAATTTTATTTCTAAATTTATTCTCCAATATATATATATATATATTATCTCTATTATATAGGTTATGGGTTTCCATTTTGTTAAGGCTCATTGTGATTGTTCAATAATAACATTACAAGTGTAACTCTTTCCATGTTTGGTGGTGATTATTGCTTCCAATTTAATACAAAAGTGTTGAGTACAATGCATAATTGTAGTATCATTGCCACAACTATCGAATGTTGAGTACAAATGTCACACTAAGAGCTCTATTACGATATTTATATGAAAAACAAATCGATATATATATATATATATCTTCTTCGTATACAAGACAAATAGGAGGTCTTGATTATGGGAAGTGATACAATAACTCAAACCTTTCCCTAGCTTCTATACAGGTACTGTAGTCCTATTACAATACTTTAATTTGTTATCATCATGCCATATAAGACAACGACATTGTAATCATCAATATACATAAAATAAAAAATAAAGATACAGAAGACCACTCAATAAGAAAACTAAAAAAAGCTACACCACAAAGGAAATGAAATACTTACATTACTAAACCTCTCTTAAAACAAAAATCAGGCTAAAGCTCAAATTGTTAGGATCACCATATCAAGGGAACATAAATTCTTTATAGGAAAATCGAAACACAACTTCTAAATCAAATATGAGTTGACTCAGATCATCTATCTTTTTCACGTTTGTTGAACAATCCGAAAAATAATTATCATTACGCATTTCCCAAATGGTCCATACTACTGCATGCCAAGTGTAACACCCCGATAAAATAAGATAATTATTTAATTTAAGTTAATAATACATTTATTAATTTAATTAAATAATTGGAATATTATTATTGGAATTATTATTATTGGGTTATTATTTTATTGGAATAAAAGTTGGAATTTAGAAAAGGTCCCATTTAGTAAAAAGGTTTATTTTTCACGTGAAAAGGAAAAGGGACAGAAAAGTGGAAAAGGGCAAAGAGAGCCAGAGAACAAGGATTGAAGAGAGGAAGAACTTGAAGCTGCAGGATTGCCGGATTAACTCAGGTAAGGGGGGTTTATCGTCGATTAATGGGTATTATGGGATAACATGTAATGGGTAGTGATAGACTATTGATTTGTCCCTGATTAGAATGATGCATGATGAAGATTGTGAAATATTGGATGAACGAAAAATGGGTTTTTTTGGAGAAATTCGTAGGAATTAGATGTAATAATGTTAGCCTTTGTGGAATCGAATAGGGTATGATTCGTGTTAGGTGATATGAATGATTATTGTGTAAAATTGGACTGTGGAAGGTGGAATTGGAGAGATCTCGTAGCAGAGAAGACCATTGCAGATCTGGAAATCTGGTTTCTGGTCATACGCGTATGGCACTAGGCAATACGCGTATGAGATGGCCTGGTACGCGTATGGTACTAGGCATTACGCGTATGGATGAGGAAGATGATGTTTTGAACGTAGCTCTGTCTCTGTTGGTACGCGTATGAGGATGTGGTACGCGTAGCATACGCGTATGAGGCAGGCATTACGCGTATGGGATTGGCTGAGAAATGGGCCATACGCGTATGGGACTAGGCAATACGCGTATGGGCAGGATTGTGATTTTTTTGTGCTGTTGTTGTGCAGTTTTTGGTTGTTCAGCTGAGTAATGTAATTTAGCTGATGTATGATAGAGTAGGGATCATTTCCCGTTGTTTTTGAGTAGTATAGGTATTAGTAGAGTGTGCTAATGCTGTGATTGATTATGTGGTATGATGATATGCATAATGTTGTGAATGTATCGATCATGTATGAAATTATGAATGGACTGTTTATGGCTTAGAGTGTGAGCATATGTCCATTGTGGTTGATTGTTGATGTTTGCATGACTAAGTGATTTAGCTTGCATATTGTGGCCTTTATGGTGGTAGCTAATTCCCATGGTAAGGAATTAGTGAGTTAGTATTGTGGATTGTTGTTGATGTTTGCATGCTAGGTGATTAGCGTGCATATCATAGCCCTTGGGGTGGTAGCTAATTCCCATGGTGAGGAATTAGTGAGTGAGTCACTAGGTCTCAAATGAGTGGGACTAGTGAGCTTGGTAGCCGTACCTGGATTTGGTCGGTGAGGTTGAACTATATGTTCACGAATAGTCGGTACCGCATGCATGGAGTCTCATTGCATAATGTATGTATGACGTATACTATGAATGGATGTATTCCAATATTATACGTGTGTTTGTGATGGTATTGGGTATGAGTATGAACTGTGTTGATATTGAGTATGCCATTTGTGTTGATGTGCCGTTACCGAATGTATGATATGATTAGGGTGATTAATTGTGTTATTACTTAGCATTACATGATATTTTATAATGCTTATTATATTGATTGAGGAACTCACCCTTACAACTATGTTTCAGGTAACGAGCAGTGATTGAGTAGAAGCTAGTCCTTGGAGTCTAGTGTAGTTCCTTAGTGGGTCATGCTCTGGTAGATGTAACATCGGGATGGGATGTTTTACTATGTTTTCATTTGGTTGTTGAACAACTTTACATGTAAAGTATTACATGGTTTGAATGTTGTTAGTTTGTATCCGCTGCGTATTATGCAAATGTTTCCTTTTGATTAAATAAATGAGCATGACAGGATATTTTGGAGAATGGTGTGAAATGATTGTGTGACACCCTTAATTGCATAATTACTCTGATTGATTTACATTGTTGTTTTAATTAAATATTTGGGGTATTTTAGAAGGGTGTTACATTAGTGGTATCAGAGCATAGTCGGTCGAGTCAAGTCGTAATTATTCTGTTCCCCTGTACGGGATAGGTGTTGTGTAACCCTATCAGTACTTATTGTTTAGCTTGTTGGGTTTTCAGAATAGAGATGGCTGGAAGAGGTAGAGATGATGCTGCGATTGCTGAGGCTCTGGGTATGCTAGCTGGAGTACTTGGAGGGAATCCGAATGTTATGGGAATGGGAGCTGCTCGTCAACTGAGTGAGTTCCAGAAGAACAATCCTCCAATGTTCAAGGGAGCATACGATCCAGATGGTGCTCAGAAGTGGTTGAAGGAGATTGAGAGGATCTTCCGAGTGACTGAGTGTGCCGATAACCAGAAGGTCAGATTCGGTACGCATATGCTGTCAGAGGAAGCAGATGACTGGTGGGTTGCTATCCGCACTGAGTTGGAAACTGCGGGGAATGCTGAGATCACTTGGGATGTGTTCAGAGAGAGATTCCTGAGAAAGTACTTTCCAGAGGATGTCAGAGGAAAGAAAGAGATAGAGTTCTTGGAATTGAAGCAGGGCAACCGGTCTGTTACTGAGTATGCTGCTAAGTTCACAGAGCTGTCGAAGTATTACACTCCCTATAACGAGGCTACTGGGGAATTTTCAAAGTGTGTGAAGTTTGAGAACGGGTTACGTCCCGAGATCAAGCAGGCTATTGGGTATCAGCGGATTAGAGTGTTTTCTGATTTGGTTGACTGTTGCAGGATTTTTGAACAGGATACCAAGGCCAGAGCGGAGAGCTATCAGCAGAGGGTTGATAGGAAAGGCAAGAATCAGAATGATCGTGGAAAACCGTATGCAGCTGGCAAGGGTTTTCAGAGACAGAGTGGGATGAAGAGGCCTAGTGGGGGAGACTCTAGTGCCCCTGCTAAGTGTTTCAGATGTGGTCAGGCTGGACATCGGATCCATGAATGTACCAGTGCTGAGAGGAAGTGTTTCAAGTGTGGAAAAGGTGGTCACTTGGCTGCAGAGTGCCGGTTGAAGACTGTGACTTGTTTCAACTGTGGAGAGGTGGGTCATATTAGCCCACAATGTCCTAAGCCGAAGAAGGAGAATCAGTTGGGAGGCAAGGTCTTTGCTTTATCGGGTTCTGAGACTTCTGCAGATGATCGTTTGATCCGAGGTACGTGTTATATTAATGGCTTTCCTCTTGTAGCTATTATTGACACAGGTGCGACTCATTCCTTTATATCTTTGGATTGTGCTGTGAAACTTAAGTTAGAGATATCTGAGATGCATGGTGGTATGGTGATTGATACTCCTGCGAAGGGTTCAGTGACTACTACTTCAGTTTGTTTAAATTGTCCTTTGAGTATTTTTGGTAGAGACTTTGGAATGGGCCTTGTGTGTCTTCCACTAGTGCAGATTGATGTTATTCTGGGTATGAACTGGTTGGTGTGTAACCGAGTTTATATCAACTGTTTTGATAAGACTGTGATCTTTCCTGAAAGTGAGGAAGGAAAGAGTTTGTTTCTTTCAGCAAGGCAGGTGAATGAGGCAGTAGCAGATGGGGCAGAGTTGTTCATGCTGTTAGCTACTATGAAGGCTAAAGATAAACTGGTGATTGGCGATCTAGCCGTGGTGTGTGATTTTCCTGATGTGTTTCCGGAAGAAGTGAATGAATTACCACCAGAGCGTGAAGTTGAGTTCTCGATTGATTTAGTACCTGGTACTAGGCCGATATCGATGGCTTCGTACCGTATGTCTGCTGTTGAGTTAACTGAATTGAAGAGTCAGTTGGAAGATCTGTTGGATAAGAAATTTATTCGTCCGAGTGTGTCACCGTGGGGTGCACCAGTGTTATTGGTTAAGAAGAAAGAAGGTACTGTGAGGTTGTGTGTGGACTACAGGCAACTGAATAAAGTGACGATCAAGAATCGGTATCCTTTGCCAAGGATTGATGATTTGATGGATCAATTGGTTGGTGCGAGTGTGTTCAGCAAAATAGATTTGAGATCTGGGTATCATCAGATACATGTGAAAACTGAGGATATTCAGAAGACTGCTTTCAGAACAAGGTATGGACATTATGAGTATTCTGTAATGCCTTTTGGTGTGACTAATGCGCCTGGAGTATTTATGGAGTATATGAATAGGATTTTCCATCCGTATCTAGACCAGTTTGTTGTGGTGTTTATTGATGATATTTTGGTGTATTCGAAATCTGAAGAAGAGCATGCTGAGCATTTGAGAGTGGTTTTAGGAGTTCTACGAGAAAAGAAGTTATTTGCTAAACTGTCTAAGTGTGAATTTTGGTTAGAAGAGGTTAGTTTTCTTGGTCATGTGATTTCCAGAGGTGGTGTTGCTGTTGATCCTTCTAAGATAGAAGCGGTATCTAAGTGGGAAGCTCCGAAGTCAGTTTCTGAGATAAAGAGTTTTCTTGGACTTGCAGGATATTATAGGAAGTTCATTGAGGGATTTTCTAAGTTGGCGTTACCGTTGACGATGTTGACTAGAAAGGGGCAAGCGTTTGTTTGGGACTCGAAATGTGAAGAAGGTTTCCAAGAGTTAAAGAGAAGGTTAACTACTGCTCCTATTCTGATATTACCGAGTCCGTCAGAACTATTTGAGGTTTACTGTGATGCTTCATTGTTGGGTTTGGGTGGTGTGTTGATGCAGAATAAGCAGGTTATAGCTTATGCTTCGAGACAACTGAGGGTTCATGAGAGGAACTATCCGACACACGATTTAGAGTTGGCAGCTGTGGTACTTGTTCTGAAGTTATGGAGGCATTACTTGTACGGTTCAAGATTTGAGGTTTTCAGTGATCATAAAAGTTTAAAGTATTTGTTTGATCAGAAAGAGCTGAATATGAGACAGAGGAGATGGTTAGAGTTTCTGAAGGATTATGACTTTGGTTTGAATTACCATCCGGGTAAAGCAAACGTAGTGGCTGATGCATTGAGTCGGAAATCATTGCATATGTCTATGTTAATGGTTAAGGAATTGGATTTAATTGAGCAGTTCAGAGACTTGAGTTTGGTGTGTGAGAGTACTCACAATAGTGTTAAATTGGGAATGTTGAAGTTAACGAGTAGTATTCTGGATGAGATCAGAGAGGGTCAGAAATCTGATGTGCTTTTGGTTGATAAGTTGACTCTAGTGAATCAAGGTCAAGGTGGTGAATTCAGAGTTGATGAGAATGGTGTTTTGAAATTTGGTAATCGGGTGTGTATTCCGGATGTTACCGAACTTAAGAAGAGTATTCTTGAGGAAGGACATCGTAGTGGCCTGAGTATTCATCCTGGGGCTACGAAGATGTATCATGATTTGAAAAAGTTATTTTGGTGGCCGGGAATGAAAAGAGAAATTGCGAGTTTTGTTTATTCTTGTTTGACTTGTCAGAAGTCAAAGATTGAGCATCAGAAGCCGTCTGGGCTAATGCAACCGTTGGCTATTCCAGAGTGGAAGTGGGATAGTATCAGTATGGATTTTGTTTCTGGTTTACCGAGGACAAATAAGAATTCTGAAGCTATTTGGGTGATTGTTGATAGATTGACTAAATCGGCTCATTTCATTCCGATCAGAATGGATTATCCGTTAGAGAGATTAACTGAATTGTATATTGAGAAAATTGTAAGTTTGCATGGTATTCCGTCGAGTATTGTTTCGGATAGAGATCCTAGATTTACATCGAAGTTCTGGGAAGGTTTGCAGAGGGCTTTGGGAACTAAGCTGAGGTTGAGTTCTGCATATCATCCGCAGACTGATGGTCAGACTGAGAGGACGATTCAGTCACTAGAGGATCTTTTGAGGGCGTGTGTTTTGGAAAAAGGAGGTGCTTGGGATTGTTATTTACCTTTGATTGAGTTTACCTACAACAATAGTTTTCATTCGAGCATTGGTATGGCACCGTTTGAAGCTTTGTATGGTAGGAGATGTCGGACACCTTTATGTTGGTATGAGTCCGGTGAGAGTGCTGTGATCGGACCGGAGATTGTTCAACAAACTACGGAAAATATTAAGATGATTCAGGAGAAGATGAGAATTGCTCAGAGTCGTCAGAAGAGTTATCGCGACAAGAGAAGGAAGTCACTTGAGTTTCAAGAGGGAGATCATGTGTTTCTTCGTGTTACTCCGATAACTGGGGTTGGTCGAGCTTTGAAGTCGAAGAAGTTGACACCTCGATTTATTGGTCCTTATCAGATTTTGGAGAGGATAGGGGAGGTAGCCTATCGTGTCGCTTTACCGCCGTCACTTGCGAATTTGCATGAAGTTTTTCATGTGTCTCAGTTGAGGAGGTACATTCATGATCCGTCGCATGTGGTCCAAGTAGATGATGTCCAGGTGAGAGATAACCTGACTGTTGAAACATCACCTATGAGGATTGAGGATCGAGAGTTGAAGCAGCTGCGGGGTAGAGAGATTGCTTTAGTAAAGGTAGCTTGGGGAGGACCAGCAGGTGGCAATGTGACTTGGGAACTTGAGAGCCAGATGAAGGAGTCGTATCCGGAGTTATTCGCTTGAGGTATGTTTTCGAGGACGAAAACTCTTTTAGTGGGGGAGAGTTGTAACACCCCGATAAAATAAGATAATTATTTAATTTAAGTTAATAATACATTTATTAATTTAATTAAATAATTGGAATATTATTATTGGAATTATTATTATTGGGTTATTATTTTATTGGAATAAAAGTTAGAATTTAGAAAAGGTCCCATTTAGTAAAAAGGTTTATTTTTCACGTGAAAAGGAAAAGGGACAGAAAAGTGGAAAAGGGCAAAGAGAGCCAGAGAACAAGGATTGAAGAGAGGAAGAACTTGAAGCTGCAGGATTGCCGGATTAACTCAGGTAAGGGGGGTTTATCGTCGATTAATGGGTATTATGGGATAACATGTAATGGGTAGTGATAGACTATTGATTTGTCCCTGATTAGAATGATGCATGATGAAGATTGTGAAATATTGGATGAACGAAAAATGGGTTTTTTTGGAGAAATTCGTAGGAATTAGATGTAATAATGTTAACCTTTGTGGAATCGAATAGGGTATGATTCGTGTTAGGTGATATGAATGATTATTGTGTAAAATTGGACTGTGGAAGGTGGAATTGGAGAGATCTCGTAGCAGAGAAGACCATTGCAGATCTGGAAATCTGGTTTCTGGTCATACGCGTATGGCACTAGGCAATACGCGTATGAGATGGCCTGGTACGCGTATGGTACTAGGCATTACGCGTATGGATGAGGAAGATGATGTTTTGAACGTAGCTCTGTCTCTGTTGGTACGCGTATGAGGATGTGGTACGCGTAGCATACGCGTATGAGGCAGGCATTACGCGTATGGGATTGGCTGAGAAATGGGCCATACGCGTATGGGACTAGGCAATACGCGTATGGGCAGGATTGTGATTTTTCTGTGCTGTTGTTGTGCAGTTTTTGGTTGTTCAGCTGAGTAATGTAATTTAGCTGATGTATGATAGAGTAGGGATCATTTCCCGTTGTTTTTGAGTAGTATAGGTATTAGTAGAGTGTGCTAATGCTGTGATTGATTATGTGGTATGATGATATGCATAATGTTGTGAATGTATCGATCATGTATGACATTATGAATGGACTGTTTATGGCTTAGAGTGTGAGCATATGTCCATTGTGGTTGATTGTTGATGTTTGCATGACTAAGTGATTTAGCTTGCATATTGTGGCCTTTATGGTGGTAGCTAATTCCCATGGTGAGGAATTAGTGAGTTAGTATTGTGGATTGTTGTTGATGTTTGCATGCTAGGTGATTAGCGTGCATATCATAGCCCTTGGGATGGTAGCTAATTCCCATGGTGAGGAATTAGTGAGTGAGTCACTAGGTCTCAAATGAGTGGGACTAGTGAGCTTGGTAGCCGTACCTGGATTTGGTCGGTGAGGTTGAACTATATGTTCACGAATAGTCGGTACCGCATGCATGGAGTCTCATTGCATAATGTATGTATGACGTATAATATGAATGGATGTATTCCAATATTATACGTGTGTTTGTGATGGTATTGGGTATGAGTATGAACTGTGTTGATATTGAGTATGCCATTTGTCTTGATGTGCCGTTACCGAATGTATGATATGATTAGGGTGATTAATTGTGTTATTACTTAGCATTACATGATATTTTATAATGCTTATTATATTGATTGAGGAACTCACCCTTACAACTATGTTTTAGGTAACGAGCAGTGATTGAGTAGAAGCTAGTCCTTGGAGTCTAGTGTAGTTCCTTAGTGGGTCATGCTCTGGTAGATGTAACATCGGGATGGGATGTTTTACTATGTTTTCATTTGGTTGTTGAACAACTTTACATGTAAAGTATTACATGGTTTGAATGTTGTTAGTTTGTATCCGCTGCGTATTATGCAAATGTTTCCTTTTGATTAAATAAATGAGCATGACAGGATATTTTGGAGAATGGTGTGAAATGATTGTGTGACACCCTTAATTTCATAATTACTCTGATTGATTTACATTGTTGTTTTAATTAAATATTTGGGGTATTTTAGAAGGGTGTTACACCAAGTCATAGCAAAATCATCTCTCATCTTAGCCCTATCACCTAAAGAGACAAACATCTAAAAAAGAACCCTAGGATCCATAGGAAGAACCACCACTTACCCTAGTCACTTAAAAATCTTATATCAAACCGTCAAAGCTAAAACAAAAATAAAAAACAAATGAGAGACATATTCTAGTAAATCTGACAAGAGGCATCATCAGGGTTAGCATAACATTCCACTTGAAAATACTCTCTCTAAAATAAATTCGACAAGAGAAAACAACCATTTTAAACAAAGTTCAACTATCCCAAATAACTAGGAGATTCACGATATCCGTCATATAGGTGGGAGAAGAAGAATTACTAAGGCCCGCTCGAATTTGATTAGCAAAGGCAACAGAGAAGATACCATCTTTAACATGCCTTCAAATCTACCTATCTTTATCCTCAAACAAAGGAATATTCTGGAGAACAAAAAAGAACTCTAAATCAAAGGTTCTTCATGGACGAAGAAATATATTCTCCATCTCAAATCCCAAGAAATCCTCCCATCCACCAACTAGCCTATCTCCCCACACTCAAATTTTGAACTTGAGAAATAGTAAAAAGCTGTTGAAATTTGATCTTTAAAGGCACACTCCTAATTCAAGGGTCCGTCCAAAAGGTGGTATGAAGACCCAATCCTATTTTCTTATTGATACCATCCTCGAACCAATTCAGAGTATCATCTTCTCATTTGAATCCTAGAACAGATACTCATTTCTACCAAGAAGAAATCAAGCGTAATTCCGAAGACATACCTCACTTAAGGAGGAAACGAGTGAATCACCATATCTAACTAAAGTATATCACTCCAAAGACCAGAGACACTCTAGTCTCCACCTCTATTTGGCCAAAAGGGCCAGATTGACCAACTTAAAGTCCTTAACACCAAAACCTCATTTACTCTTAGATTTATACACATGACACCAATCAAAGAGATATTAGTCACACCTTTCACACCATCCCAAATAAACATCATTTGAATCCTAACTAATTTCTTCCATACATTCACTATCATTTTTAAAAAAGATAGAAAAAAATAAGAATTAAGAACAAAATTAAGAAGGATCACTCGATCCCAAGGCTAGCATACCTATGTTTTCAAATTGAGAGTCTCTTGCACATTAGAATAACTAGAGTCCCTATGCTTGTCAATCAAGGACTAACTCCTACCGAGACCAACTACCTATGCGGAAGAGAATCAATCATACAATAAAGAAACCCCAATCGACTCTAGAAAATCAAAATCTACATTAACTCCATATTGATTAAGAATTAGACTATGCCAATACAATATATTAAATTTAACACATTTACATCTTCAATAAATATTTGAAATTATGTGATATGTTATCACATTATATTTATTTAATGTATACTATATTATTTAAAACTTACTTAAATATTATTTCTCAAATTTGACAAGTGGAAGAAACTAAAAGTAGACCCATCACCTATGTTAGTGAAGTGTCTCCTCAAGAACTCACCTGCCCTCAATTTCACAGCCAAAATAACACAATAATTCCAATATCAAGTGCAATAACATACACGGTGTAGGAAAATGTCCATCTATGGTCATGTCAATTTCACAGCTAAGATACAAATAACACAAAATATCTAACTGTTTGATGTAATATAGGAGCAACTAGATGTGCCACACATTTTCATATTATGCAGTGTCTACATAGTTCAGTGTCACCACATCTTAATTTGTTATGCTATAGTCTATAGTTATAGCCTATAGGTTTCATCTTTTTTGGGAAGATTCTTCTTCAAGGAAAGTTCTATGCAGAGTCATATGGGATTTGATCAGTGATCACCACCAAAACCATGTAACTGTCATTTCTGCCAGCATTTCAAATCAGTTCTGAAAACATAGATGCAGAGAACTTTGGTACAAGTAAATGTTAAGCTACAATGGAACGAGAGTCTGGAGATTACATTGGACTATAACAACTATTACATAAGGGGCTCGAACCACATATTTTCTTCCAAAATTTTAAGTTAGGTATATGTTAGCGTAATATCAAACGAATAAATGTTATCGTGGAAGACATATCTATTGTGAAAGTGTGGTAATTCAACGCGAGAAGACACTGGATTAATGTCTTATATTACAAAATTGTTGTCACCATAATATCTATCATATTTGAAGAACAACTTGACTTGATAAATTGTAGTATTCCACTATATCATTCTAACCATATATATTATGTCATGTATTCTTGATTGTTCAATATTGTCCATATTTTTTTGAGTTCATTATGTTACGGATTAGTAAACATATGTCTGGCAAGAAAAGAAGAAGTTAAAATATTAAAATGTTGACATATTAAAACTAAAAACAGAGAAATTAAACCGTGAATTATATTGTAAAACATTTACTTGGAAATAAATTTAATGATAGTAGGATAGATATAGAAGTAGGATAAATTTACTAAAACCATTTACTTCCAAATCATTAATGTCCACAATCAATTGCTTGTCTCTCTCTTTAAAAAAATTGAACCAATATTTTCACACTACATTTCAAAAGAACTAAAACTTGGCTTGTAGAGAGATGAAAAACAAATTGGAGAACCAACAATGTTCTAACAAAGATATTATACACATCTCATTAATCGTTTTATCTTATTCCTTCTTTCATCTTATATACCTCTTCTTCTTTCTAGTATTTTTTTTTTGTTTTTCTTTTTAGTTTTAGAATAATTTTTTTTTTTTTTTATATTTAAAGAACACAAAAACTCCATAGATTTGTTTTGTATTTTGTAGATCTAGAACAACAAATTAGTTTCATTATTTTAATCTTTGATTATTTTTATTTGGTACTACATTACTTTTATTTTGTAGATCTAGAACAATAAACAAATATTTTTGTCAGAGAGATTATTGGTGTGAATTGTTTGTCTTTCTTTTAAAATATTTTATTTTGTTTGATTACAAACCGAGTCAACTCGTCCAACAACCCGCAAATCGTCGAAACCGCCAACCGTTTGAACTGATGATTGAAATGGGCAAAAATATGTTGACTCTTTTCATCTGAAGATTTTTTCAGGTGAGGTTGTAGGGCCCAAAACCGCCCATTGTCCACCCCTAGACTCACCAATGATATACGTGATTTTGCATATCATTGCATGTACCATTGGGTACTATACATTAACGAAAATGATGTATTAAACCATTGAAAATCAATTTACATGTTAAAATGATGTATTAGTGGTTTCCCAAAACAATTGATAAATGTCATTAAATATTGTTATAAATGCTCTAAAAATCAGATTAATTTGGTATAACTCCTTTCCATACAGTCATGTACGGTCGCAAATTTGACCTTTAGAAGAGAAAAAATCACTGTTGTACATTAACGAAAAACAATTATTGGATAATGTATGTATAAATGTTTCCATCACCTCACATTGATTTATGGAAAAAATGGATGGTAATTAGTGATGTTGTAAGTGAATAAAATATTTTGTTTCAGTTAGTTGTCCTTTAAGTTACCGTGTTGTTCCACATGAAGATGGTTATGCATTTGGGCTGTTTAGTAAATCGGATTGTAAAATAGATGGCTCATTTGATAAATATTTTTGACTATAAAATGAAGTTGGTATTTACTTACTTCAATAGACTCAAGATATAAGATAAAAGATTATATCTCAGACTATTCTTCTTCTATTAGGTACTATATCTTTTTATTTTATTCACATAATTTTGTTTTTAATTTCCCCATATATGGTCCTCAGTTGTCGTGTTAGATCATTTAATTTAATTTTATTTATTTTTTGTATATTTAAAGAACACAAAAACTCCATAAATTTTTTTTTTGTATTTTGTAGATCTAGAACAACAAACTAGTTTCATTGTTTTAATCTTTGATTATTTTTATTTGGTACTACATCACTGTTATTTTGTAGAACTAGAACAATAAACAAGTATTTTTGTATGAGATTATTGGTGTGAATTGTTTGTGTTTCTTTTAAAATATTTTATTTTGTTTGATTACAAACCGAGTCAACTCACCCAACAACCCGCAAACCGTCGAAACCGTCAACTGCTTGAACCGATGATTGAAATGGGTGAAAATGGGTTGATTCTTTTCATCCGAAGATTTTTTTGGGTGAGGTTGTAGGGCCCGAAACTGCCCTAAACCGCCCGTTGTCCACGCCTAGACTCACCAATGATATACGTGATTTTGCATATCATTGCATGTACCATACATTAACGAAAATGATGTATTAAACCATTGAAAATCAATTTAAATGTTAAAATGATTTATTAGTGGTTTCCCAAAACAATTGATAAGTGTTGGTAAATATTGTTATAAATGCTCTAAAAATCAGATTAATTTGGTATAAATCCTTTCCATACAGTCATGTACGATCGCGAATTTGACCTTTGGAAGAGAAAAAATCACGGTTGTACATTAACGAAAAACAATTCTTGGATAATGTATGTATAAATGCTTGCATCATCTCACATTGATTTAAAAAAAAAGGGGGTGGTAATTAGTGATGTTGTAAGTGAATAAAATATTTTGTTTCAGTCAGTTATCCTTTAAGTTACAATGTTGTTCCACATGAAGCAATAAAGTTCATTATGAAATGGTTATGCATTTGGGCTGTTTAGTAAACCAGATTGTAAAATAAATGGCTCATTTGGTAAATGCTTTTGAGTAGGAAATGAAATTGGTATTTACTTACTTCGGTAGACTCAAGATATAAGACAAAGGGTTATATCTCAGACTATTCTTCTTCTATTAGGTACTATATCTTTTTATTTTATTCACATAATTTTGTTTTTAATTTCCCCATATGTGGTCCTCAGTTGTCGTGTTAGATCATTTAATTTTGTTTTATTTATTTTTTGTATATTTAAAGAACACAAAAACTCCATAGATTTATTTTGTATTTTGTAGATCTAGAACAACAAACTAGCTTTATTGTTTTAATCTTTGATTATTTTTATTTGGTACTACATCACTGTTATTTTGTAGATCTAGAACAATAAACAAGTATTTTTGTATGAGATTATTGGTGTGAATTGTTTGTTTTCCTTTTAAAATATTTTATTTTGTTTGATTACAAACCGAGTCAACTCGCCCAACAACCCGCAAACCGTCGAAACCGCCAACCGCTTGAACTGATGATTGAGGGCGAAAATGGGTTGATTCTTTTCATCTGAAGATTTTTTCGGGTGAGGTTGTAGGGCCCTAAATCGCCCAAAACCGCCCGTTGTCCACCCCTAGACTCACCAATGATATACGTTATTTTGCATATCATTGCATGTACCATTGGGTACTATACATTAACGAAAATGATGTGTTAAACCATTGAAAATCAATTTAAATGTTAAAATGATGTATTAGTGGTTTTCCAAAACAATTGATAAGTTTTGGTAAATATTGTTATAAATGCTCTAAAAATCAGATTAATTTGGTATAAATCCTTTCCATACAATCATGTACGATCGCGAATTTGACCTTTGGAAGAGAAAAAATCACGGTTGTACATTAACGGAAAAACAATTATTGGATAATGTATGTATAAATGCTTCCATCATCTCACATTGATTTACGAAAAAATGGGTGGTAATTAGTGATGTTGTAAGTGAATAAAATATTTTATTTAAATCAGTTGTCCTTTAAGTTACAATGTTGTTCCACATGAAGCAATAAAGTTCATTATGAAATGGTTATGCATTTGGGCTGTTTAGTAAACTGGATTGTAAAATAAATGGCTCATTTGGTCAATGCTTTTGAGTATAAAATGAAGTTGGTATTTACTTACTTCAGTAGACTCAAGATATAAGATAAAGGGCTATATCTCAGACTATTCTTCTTCTATCAGGTACTATATCTTTTTATTTTATTCACATAATTTTGTTTTTAATTTCCCCATATGTGGTCCTCAGTTGTCGTGTTAGATCATTTAATTTTGTTTTATTTTTTTTAAATTCATGTATACTTATGCTTTTGACATGCATGCACACCCGTTGTATTTGTTATTCATGTGCTTTTTTTGATATGTAGTTAATCAAATGTGAAAATTGAAGAGATAATATCTAAGATCGATTTTCTGTATCTCTAATTGAACAGTTAAAGTTGATGAAAAAAAGTACATAATTAAGTAACAAATGCGATGGTAAGGAATGATGAAAAAAGTACATAATTAAGTAAAAAGAATGTGTTTTTTTTAAAGTCATTATATTTTTTTGCAGCATTTCCTATGGGAAATCTCTCATTTAGCCCTTTATATGAATCAAGATGGAATCACGATGGTTGATGAGGGAAAGGGCAAAATGTACGAATGTGTTGTTTACAGGTATAAAAGAAGCTAATATACAAAGTATATTGGTAAAGAATGGTATGAGTTTGGAAGAGAAAAAATGCTAAGGACTGGTGATGAGCTGGATTTTAGTGTTCGTGATCCTCTTGAGATTCTATATGTCAATTTGCATAATCATTGATGTTTGATATATTTTGAAAAGGAAGTGCAAGTTGAAGCTGAAGATGAATTAGGTGAGTGGATGATTTGAATGTGTTTGATGATGAAGTTATTATTAATACTATGATTTTAAGAATATAATGTTTGTTTTGAAGTTGTTTTACTTATTTTATTCTTATGTTATGTCTTTTATGTAAGTACTTTTGAAAAACTCAATCTTTGGAGTTTTTAGTTATAATGTTAAGTATCGTTTTAACCAGCTCTTTGGTGCAATGTTCAATTTTTGTTATAAATATGTGAATGAGCATATTTTCGTTTTGATATATGATTATATAGAGACGTATCCTGAACTATTGTGTTAGATGTGTGTGTGAGAAATATGTACAAAGTGCGTAAAATTGTCTGAAAGTTGTGTCCTATTTATAGTGTTAGAAATTAGATTAAAAGGAAAAAAAGACAAAAAATAAATTCAAATAACTATCATATATTATTTGATCTTTCTTAGTCAATAAGATGACCAATTTTGACCAATCAGATGTCAATATGACACAAAACAACCAATAGAAAACAATTGTGACAAAATAAAAAAGATTTGATATTTTTTTATGATTTTTGAACTCTTTTTAGGTTAAAAATGCATAACCTAAGGCATGATTCAACTCACATAAGTCATGATTCGGGTTAAGGCTTGGTCATGATTCGACTAAAATTTGGTAGTGGCTAGAGAAGGATCTATGATTTGAGTCATGTAGAAACTATGATTCGACTCGCTGAGTGCACGATTCAAATCAAAAGCTAGTTGTGATTCGACTCATAAGCTGCAACAAAATCCTTCTCCTTTATGCCTTTTTTTATTCGTCTCAGTGATTGTGTGATTCTAATCACTCATCCAAAATCTCAAAAATTCAAGGTTTCAACTATGTTTTGAGATTCTATCTTTGACATGAATTTAATAAATCTCAATTATGGTTCTTATTCCAAAAACTCGACTAATTGATTTAAAGAATAATGGTCAAACACAAATACTTTGAATTATGCATAAATTCGATTATAAAATATATGCAATTGAAGATGAGACTCAAATATAAAACTAAATTCAAAGTAAATCTTAAAGGACAAACAACAAAACTACATGGGGTTCTACCCCTTAATGTATCAGAGAAATGAAACTTTACACAATGGTCTCATATATAAGATGAATGAAGGGAAGCATGCACAATGTCGGATAGGGAACCACGTTGGATGACAAGAAGTATTTGACATAAATCTCCACCAAAAACTATTACTTGCCTCCAAAAATTGATGTTGAGTTGCTTTTTTCCGTCATGATATCTCTAAGGATACGATCAAGGGTTTAAAAAGTGTATATGTAAACTATCAGCGACTTATCCCATATGATCAGTTTGGTTTGTCTCAACAATTCAGCATGTTTGCTTTCCTTGTTAATATTGCATGTTGAGTTATCTAATTTAGGAACTGAGATTTTGAACTTGGAATGTGGCATTCTTCCTTCGGGTAGCTACAAAAAAGAAATTCCAATGCTTGTGATAGTTAATACTATATCCATTTGGATCAAAAAGATGCTACAAGGATTTTCCACATAAAAGTTCTACATGTTACTCCATAACCATTCAGAAAAAAATACTCATCCTTTTTCTTGTTGACTAAATTTGTAATCTTATGGAAAATAGCCATCTGTTCATCTGTTGATATTTTATACACTTTATCAACATTTGGGTATAAAATAGTGTAGTTATATTGTTACCTGTCAAAAAGTTGAAGGGATTTATATATTCATCGTTTAGTCTGCATATATCCTAGTTCTTTTCTTGATAAATGAGCTTATTACCGAGTTATTCGAGAACATAACCTTTAGGTTTGGGTATTGAACCAAAATCCCTAAGTGATCTTCTGTTGGCTTGGAGATAGTTAAGTATTTCAAAAAGTGTTAAATGTGTTATCTCTTCACCTTCATCGGTTAGGATCAGATCTACAAAATGAAAGACAACTTGTGAATATGCGTTATATAAATGGTAAAAGGTGAACCAAAGGTGTTTTAGAGGTTAATATATTAGTTTTTTGCAAGAATTCTTTGAAGATGAAAAATGACATCACTTAACAAATGTTTAGTTTTGGACCATACATGGCCAGGTCTATTCACAAAACCTTTCAAAAGCACAATCACAAAAATATTCCTTGAAAAGATTACCGAACCCCAACAACTTGCTTATTCTATAGCGGCAATGTATTCCTAGTTATCTTTAAGAAACTCCATTGCAAAGCACACGTCTTTGAGTGTTTCATGCTAAAATCCGTTAATGCATTTGATGTTGTCATAAGTTTGAGGGCCTTTAACCATATTAAGCATCATATAAGGATAATAAAGTTCTCCTGTACTTTGAGAAATCCATTCTAATCTTCCAATTGTAAAACCTATTATTCTTGGTTTCCATGTTCTTGTTATTTTGACATAGACAAATATTGTGACAAATTAACCATAGATAAGTTTTCTTGCTTTAGGGTACTTTTTTGTTAGCCTCAAACCATGAAGTAAGCATTGACTTTGTAACACCTGGTTGGATTAGAACATCATTAATGCACTCATAATATGTGAAATATATTGACCGTTGACCTAATAAAAGAACATTCTTTCAACAACCAGTTTTCTTCCGTGAATTGAGAAAGAGAAAATTCTCCAACACGCTTCACACAGTGAAATAAAGCAGCAATCGAGATATTGTTTAATCTCATTAACATCTTCAAGTATAGTTGGAGTGGAGGTTTTATCTGTTACAATTGATACAGTTATTCGATCACATCCTTTATTGATATATTTGAAAAGGTATTTGATAGAAGTTCTCTTGTTGCAATATTTCGTGTTGATATGGGCTTGATATTTAAGCAGAAGTTGTGGATTGTATGTGACAACATATCGATTATCCAATGATATACCATTTTTGACTATGATATTTCCATATGACCGTCTTCTATAAACGAGATATCCTTCATGATCAACTATTGTAACATCCTGATATTTTTTTGAGAGCCACTTGGAGCATTTGAAGGTGAGAAAAACAAGAAAGGGGGGATTTGAATTGTTTTGGAAAGTAAGCGCTTTTTGCAAAATAAAATCACACAGGATTTTATACTGGTTCGCTTATAACACAAAGCTACTCCAGTCCACCCGACCAAGGTGATTTCGCCTTCAACAAGGACTTAATCCACTAATCTTGAAAGATTATTACAACCAACGTCTAAGAGAAAGATCTCTTAGTCCTCTCAAGTATACAGACTGCGCAAAGTCACCTTAGGAATTACAACAATTGAGATAAAAACAGAATTTGTAATCTAGAGTGCTTCTAGGATAAAGCAAGTATTACAACAATTAGAGCAGATAAGAAGTTTCACGTTATGAGCAAAAGCTCGTGAAAGATTAGAGAGAGAGTAGAGTAATTCTGTGTGTTCAGGTGTGTCTCTCAATGAGGTTCTCCGTTCTTTATATAGAGGTGAAAAACGACCGTTTGTAGTGATGGCAAATATTTAGTCTTGATGAGAGTTTAATGCCATAACTTCGTTGTTTCTTGCTAGAACAAGTTTGTCTCCCTGAATAACTTCTTTCCAAATATAGTTTCTTTCCATTTGAAGTTGAAGTTACCGTTACTCTTTCTGGATAAGGAAATCCATTATCAGAGTCTGCGTTACTCTGTTAATCTGAGATCTTGAGATGTGGCTTCAGAGCTTCTGATAGTCCTGATCTTTTAGATTTTCAGTGTTGTCTTCAGATGACGTTGAGACTTCTGGAATTCTGATATACCGTTGCTCAGAGTCAGAACTTCTAGAGCGCGCTTCTTCTTCAGATGCTTCTGATATTCTGATATGCTGTTTTGCTCAGAGTCAAAACTTCTAGAGCGCGTTTCTACTTCAGATGCTTTTGATCTTCTGGTAATTTGTATCTGATTTGATTCTGTATCTGATGACGCGATCAGATTCCTTTCTTCTTGTTTAGAGTCCTGCACACTTAGAAACTTTTCGTTAGAGTGCCATTTTTGGTTTCATCCTTTGTTATCATCAAAATCCTGGAATCTGTTGTAGAACTATTTTTGTTCTTACAATCTCCCCCTTTTTGATGATGACAAAACAAACTCAAATGACAGATGAAACATTTAAAATTAAGAGTTTATCAGATCAGATAGAAGTGAGCTCCCCCTGAGATAGGCTAGGGAGTTCAGAAGTTCTTACCAGAGCTTCCAAGCAATGAAGTTTCTCGATACCTTTATGCAATTTCTTAAGTCAAGTGTTAGATAGATTTATTTTATAGAATAGTATGTTTGCAGAGGCTTAAGGCATTAGGCAATTTTTCATCAGAGCTATTTGATTTCTCCCCCTTTTTGTCAGAATTAAAAAGACTTAAACAAAATAAAAAGCAGGAAACAAATATATAGATATATTCAGATAAGAGCAAAAATCATCAAGGACAAAAACAAGCAAGGCAACAAGCAAAAAAAATCCTAAGTGTCTAAGGGTTGGGAGGAGGAGGCATTCTCTGAAGCAGTTGAGTCAGCAGATTCTGGATGTTGGCGTTGACTGTGTCCTGTTGATCCAATCTGGCTCGGACTTCCTTCTGCTCTTTCTGAAGCTCCTCAAGGGTCTTGAGAACCAGAGGGGAAAAAGTAGAGGACTCCCCCTGAGTCAGAGCATTCTGGTCTTCAGCGGCTTTAACTTCAGCTTCAGCAGCAGCGGCATCAGCTAGAGCTTTGGCTTCAGCTTCCCTTACGCTTTGGAGTTCTTCTTGTCTTGCTCTTTCTTCTTCTTCCCTTCTGGCTTCTTCCTCAGCTTCTCTGGCTAAGCGCTCCTGTAGTCTTGCCTCAGCTTCTCTGATAAAGTCGTTTCTGACTTGCTCAGAGATGTGCTTCAGCTTAAAGGCCTCAGATGTCATCCAGCCAATGACTCTATTCCAGTGTGTCCTAACAGAGTCAGGATCATCACTGATGCCAGAGTTGATGGTCAGAGACTTGACCTTTTCAACTGATGCTCCTGCAAACAGCATAATTGCTTCCTCTAGGGTTGGCAGGGAATGTTCTGGTTCAGATGGTTGAGGTGGAGAGTTTGGAGGGCTTAGGTTGAGAGTTGGAGGTTCAACGAAAGTGTTTGAAGGGGTAATGTCAGAGGTATTGAGGTCAGAGGGTTGAACTTCAGATGGAGTGACGGTTGGTTGTTCTGTGGGTGGTGAGGTTACTTCAGGTTCAGGTGGAGGTTGTTGTGGTTGTTGTGAATCACGGTTTAGAGTCTGAAGTTGGGCTAGAGTGGGAGAAGCGGGGTCAGAGGGTTCTGTGTCAGAAGAAATGACAAAGTAGGGAGGTGATTCTGGGGCTGAGGATGAGGAAGTGGTTTGATTCATTTCTTCAGCTTCAGATATGGGTAAGGAGGTATTGGCAAGGTTGAATTTTGGTAGTGGTTGAGATGTTCTGGTTGTTGAAGGAGGGGTTTCAGATGTGGTGTAGAGGGGTGTTGGTAGAGGAATAGACGAAGCAAGTTGCTGTACAGAGAGAGCAGGAGAGGTAGACTTACCAGAAGACTCTTGTAGAGGTGCTGGAGGTCTTGATTCAGAGGATTCTCCTAGCTTCGCTTTCTTCGCCTTCGATGTCTTCTCAGATGGACCTCTTTTAAACCTCACGAAGTCTGGAGCTGAATCTGGCAGTTCGCTCAATCTGAATTCTGAGATGTCCACTCCTTCATCCTTTAGACGTTGGAGATAGTGGAGAATTGCTTCTTTGGGTTCTTCCTTGTAGAACATACAAAGACCATTGAGAATTTTCCTCTGATCTTTTAAGGCTTCCCATAAGGTGTCCAGAGTAGGTTTAACATTGATCTTCTCCAGAATCCCCATGCTCTTTAGATTCCTGGAGTTCAGACGCCTTCCAGTTTCTATTGCCATGTCTTCCATGAGCCTGTGTTTTACCAGATGGTCCACGAGACCATTTTCTATCAGTACATCTGAGATAAGTCTTCCCAGAGGAATGTAAGTTCTTGGCTTCATATGATTTCTGGTTTCACGTACATAATTTCTGAGGTATTTGAATAGAAGTGCAGGGAGGCATAACTTCAGACCTTTGTGAATGCAGTACAGAATGCATTTCTGGTCGGTGTTGATGTAATCTGATGAATTTGACGTTGGGCGATGATGGATTGTACCCAGAATGATTTTGAGCCACACTCGGAGGTTCTGATGCAGTTCCTTGTTCTTTGAAGGGTTTCCTTCTGCGTTGAGTTTGAAGATTGTTGGGTTGATTTCTTGAGCTATGTATTTGGCCCTGGGATTGATGTTGTAAATTCTTCTTCCTCCAGCTTTCTCCATGTTCAGCAAGGCAGCTATAGACTTTTCAGTTATCACAATCTTTACTCCCAAAACGTAGGAAACGATGAAATGATAGTCAGCATCAGCAAACCTCCAGAATTCCTTAATGAGATTTGGGTAAACTGGACCGTAGAGGCGTTGAAAGTAGTTTCCCCAACCTTGTTTGCGAAGTTCTTCAGTGAGGTCTACGCCATTTCTTCTCATGTTCTCAAAATCCACTAGGGATTCACACAGCACATCCAGTTTTTCAAAAGGTGTTGCAAGGTTAATATGGGGCTCACGGTCAAGAATGTGAGGCTCCTTGTAGACTGGTGTTGTAGTTACGCCTGTAACGGTTGGAGTAGGGTTGCTGGTGCTTTGAGCTGGGTTGCTAGAATCCATTTGCTGGGAGAAGTTGAATACATATTGCTGTTGAGTATCCATGGTGTTGATGAAGAACTGAGATGAAGATGAATTGTTTGCAGAAATGCCTTGAGAGAGAACTGGGGTTAAAAAAGTGAGTGAGAGTGAAATGTGTGCAAAGTGAGAAAAGAGTGTTTAAATACCCAAAATGGCGCATGCAAAACGACACAGAGTTCAGACTTTTAGCACATAAACCAAGTTAGCACGCTTAGAGGGAGAAATGATTATGGCTCATTAATGATGTCTAATCCCAACAGTTCGCACACTGCTCGAGGAGATCTCAAGAGTCTGTTCCTTGATTACTACTGGACAACTGTCTAGAAGTTCCAAGGTTAGACGCAAGTCACTCCACGTGTTTTTGATTTATCTGATCTTCAGGAATACCAAACGAATGGTTCCTGGAGATTTCTAACTTAGATAGCTTCTTAACTAGGTAGAAGTATCAGGGTTAGAGGCAGAATCTATTTGTTTATGTCAGAGTCTCATTTTACAACTTCAGAGGCACATTTTATTCAAGGCAGTTTTGAATGTTCAGATTTTCTAAGATAAAGAGAAATCTATCTTCAGCTAAAGGCTTAGTAAAGATATCAGCCCATTGATGATCTGTATCAATGAACTTCAATGTTACTATCCCTTTCTGAACATAGTCTCTGATAAAATGATGTTTTATTTCAACGTGCTTAGCTCTGGAGTGTAAAATGGGATTCTTACTTAAACAAATGGCAGCAGTATTATCACAAAAGATAGGAATGTTACTCTCGAAGATTTGCAGATCTTCTAACTGATTCTTCATCTAGAGCATCTGAGTCGTGCACAGTGATGCTGAGATGTATTCTGCTTCTGCAGTGGACAGAGCAATAGTTGATTGCCTTTTGCTTGCCCAGGATATTAGATTGTTTCCCAGGAGCTGACAATTTCCAGATGTGCTTTTTCGTTCCAATCTATCTCCTGCGTAATCTGCATCACAGTAACCAGAAAGTCTCTACTCTGATGTTTTCTCATACATCAGGCCCAGGTTAGGAGTTCCTTTCAGATATTTGAGAATTCTCTTAACTGCAGTTAAGTGAGTTTCTCTAGGATCTGATTGGAATCTGGCACAGAGACAGACACTGAAGAGAATATCAGGTCGAGTAGTAGTCAGATAGAGAAGGGAGCCTATCATACCATGATAAAGCTTCTGACAAACCTTTTTACTGACTTCTTCCTTTTCAAGAATGCATGTTGGATGCATGGGAGTCTTTGCAGAGTTGCATTCAGCCATGTCAAATTTCTTCAGAACATCTTTTATGTATTTACTTTGATGAACGTACGTGACTTCTGAAGTTTGGTTAATTTGAATTCCCAGAAAGAACTTTAGTTCTTGCATTAAGCTCATTTCAAATTCTGCCTGCATTAACTCAGAGAATTCTTGACACACAGAGGCGTTAGCTGAACCAAAAATGATATCATCAACGTATATCTGGCATATCATGAGATCATTGTTAAGGTTTTTACAGAAGAGTGTGGAGTCAACTTTCCCTCTGATAAAATTGTGTTCCAGAAGAAAGTTACTTAAACGTTCATACCAAGCTCTGGGAGCTTGTTTAAGTCCATATAAATTTTTTTTAAGTTTAAAAACATGTTCTGGATAATTTGGATTTTCAAAACCTGGAGGTTGGTTGACATACACTTCTTCTGATATATAACCATTAAGGAATGCGCTCTTGACATCCATTTGATATAATTTAATAGAATGGTTTATAGAGAAAGATACAAGAAGACGAATAAATTCTAACCTTGCGACTGGAGCAAAGGTTTCATTGTAGTCAATACCTTCTTGTTGACTGTAACCTTGAGCTACCAGTCGAGCTTTGTTTCTGACGACTTCTCCTTTCTCGTTCAGCTTGTTTCTGAATACCCATCTGGTTCCGATAACGTGAGTGCCTCTGGGCTTGGGAACAAGATCCCAAACATCATTCTTTGTGAATTGATCTAACTCTTCTTGCATGGCTAGAACCCAGTCGTTATCTTGAAGTGCTTCATCACAGAACGTAGGCTCGATCAGAGACACTAGTCCCAGAGGAGTCTTTTCAGAGGTTTTGAAAGTAGATATGGTTCTGACAGGTTCGTCATTGTTACCCAGAATCAATTCTTCAGATATGTTGAGGCGACTTTTAGTTTTCTTTGGGATTAATGGAGGATTAATTTCCTCAGGGTTTTGAATGGCAGTTGCATCTGGAGCCTTGTCAGATCCTGCAAGAGTGATTTCTAGATCTGCAAAATTCTCAACTAGCTTTGACTTTTCAGGGTCAAGCTTATCGTCAAATCTGACATGAATTGATTCCTCCACAATTTTGGTTTCTGTATTGTATACTCTGTAGCCTTTGGAGCGTTCTGAGTATCCTAACATAATACCTTTATGTGCTTTGGAATCAAACTTGTTCAGATGTTCTTTAGTGTTTAAAATAAAACAGGAGCATCCAAAAGGATGAAAATATGAAATGTTTGGTTTTCTTCCTTTACACAGTTCATAGGGAGTCTTTTCTAGAATAGGTCTAATGGAGATTCTATTCTGAATATAACACGCTGTATTTATAGCTTCGGCCCAAAAGTGCTTAGCCACATTAGTTTCATTGATCATAGTTCTGGCCATCTCTTGGAGTGTCCTATTCTTCCTCTCTACAACTCCATTTTGTTGTGGAGTTCTAGGGCAGGAGAAATCATGGGATATTCCATTAGAGTCAAATAATTCCTCAAAAAATTTGTTTTCAAATTCCCCACCATGATCACTTCTGACTCTTATGATTTTAGAGTCAAATTCTTTTTGCACTTTGGAACAGAAGCTAGTGAATACAGAGTGAGACTCACTCTTGTGCTTTAGGAATTTCACCCATGTCCAGCGACTGAAATCATCAACAATGACTAGTCCATATTTCTTTCCATTGACCGGTGCTGTTTTCACAGGACCAAATAAATAAATGTGAAGAAGTTCCAGAGGCTTAGAGGTAGTAACAATAGTTTTCTTTTTGAAAGATGTTTTTGAAAATTTTCCTTTCTGACATGCTTCACACAGAGCATTTGAAGAAAACTTCAGTTTAGGCAGGCCTCTGACTAACTCGAGTTTATTTAGCTGAGATAATTTCCTCATGCTAATGTGGCCCAAGCGTCTATGCCATACCCATTGCTTTTTGTGAACGGACATCAGACACTTCATATTTTGTTCTTTTAAATCAGACAGATTAATTTTATAAATAATGTTTTTCCTCTTGCCTGTGAATAGGACAGAACCATTGTTTTGATTTATGGCTTTACATGTTTTTGATTAAAGATTACATCATAACCGTTATCACTTAATTGACTTATGGATAACAGGTTATGCATTAATCCTTCTACATATAAAACATTAGATATAGAGGGAAGAGTACCATTACCAATAGTTCCGGAGCCTCTGATCCTTCCTTTCTGATCACCTCCGAAACCAACGTATCCAGCATCTTTAAGTTCTAGGCTTTGGAACATAGACCTTCTTCCCGTCATGTGTCGCGAGCATCCAGAGTCTAGGTACCATGACTGGTGTTTGAACTTTGCTGCATAGGATATCTGCAACATAAACAATCTTATCTTTTGGTACCCAGAGTCTCTTGGGTCCTTTATGATTAGTTTTCCCAGAGTTTCTGATTACCTTGGGTTTTCTAGCATTATCAAATTTTTGTTCTTGTGTGTGTGTATAGTGATATGAAAAAGGGGATTTAGGTTGGTCACTAGTAGAAGTTTTATCTTCCTTAGGATCATACCCAATTCCTCTTCTATTGTTCTGACTGACTCCATAAATTATGGATGCCATAACGCTCCTTCCTATCCCAATTTTCAGAAATTTTTGAAATGCCTTTTCATATTTATAAATTATCGTGTTTGAAGTTTGTGGAGCTTGAGATAACGCTTCTTCCAGTTTTGAACAATTATTCTTTGCAGCATTTCTTTCTAAGGTTAAAATTCTGTTTTCATCTTTTAGTTTTGAAATAGTTATCTCAAGTTTGTCACACTCTTCAAACTTATCTTCAAGGCAATCTTTTACAGCTTTAAATTTTTGTTTCAGTTTCTGATATGAGCTAAGAGTTTCAGACAAGCATGATTCTAAGTCAGATCTAGAGAGTTCAGAAAATACCTCTTCTGATTCAGTTTCTTCATCTGAGGTGTTATTGGATGTGGTAGCCATGAACACTACATTGGCCTGTTCATCAGAGTCAGATTCTGATGAGTCAGACTCGCTATCATCCCAGGTAGCCATTAATCCCTTTTTGGTTCTGAGGGAATTTTTCTTGAAGCTCTCTTTTCTAGAACTGTCTTTCTTTAACTTGGGACATTCATTCCTGTAGTGACCTGTTTCTTTACATTCATAACAAATAACATCTTTGTTAGTTTTACCTTTAGACGTTGATTCTAATCGATCCCCTCTGGGTCTTGGTCTCCTGAAGTTAGTATTCCTCTTCTTCCAGAGTTGTTTAACTCTTCTGGTTAGGAGGGACAATTCTTCTTCATCATCAGAATCTTCCTGTTCAGAGTCATCAACATCTTCTGTTTCGGCCTGGAATGCTTTGTTTCTGTCAGATTTGCGTCTTTCAGATCTGGACTTTAATGCTACAGACTTGTTCTTCTTCTGAGGCTCATCTTCCTCTAGTTCTATCTCATGGCTTCTAAGGGAACTGACAAGCTCTTCAAGACTGATGTTGTTCAGATCCTTTGACAGCTTCAGAGCAGTGACCATGGGTCTCCACTTCTTTGGCAAGCTTCTGACTATCTTTTTGACGTGGTCTGCAATTGTGTATCCTTTGTCTAGAACTTTGAGACCTGCAATAAGAGTTTGGAATCTAAAGAACATTACCTCTATGGCTTCGTCATCCTCCATTTTGAAGGCTTCATACTTCTGGATTAGAGCCAGAGCCTTTGTTTCTTTGACCTGAGAGTTTCCTTCATGAGTCATCTTCAGAGAGTCAAGTATATCTTTAGCTGTTTCCCTGTTGGTGATTTTTTCATACTCATTATAGGATATGGCATTGAGAAGTATCGTTCTAGCTTTGTGATGATTATTGAATTCGCGCTTCTGATCATCTGTCATCTTACTTCTGGGAACTTCAACTCCAACATTAGTTACAGGAGGTTTGTATCCATCTGTGACAATGTCCCAGAGATCAGCGTCATAGCATAGAAAGAAACTTTCAATTCTATCTTTCCAGTAATCGAATTTCTCTTCATCAAAGACAGGAGGCTTAGCATTGTAACTGTCTCTTTCGTTTGTCTGGGCCATAGTTTTTCTCGTTCTGGATCTCTCTACACGGTTAAGTGTTTGATTGGAAAATAAATAACAAAGCCGAAGCTCTGATACCAATTGAAGGTGAGAAAAACAAGAAAGGGGGGGTTTGAATTGTTTTGGAAAGTAAGCGCTTTTTGCAAAATAAAATCACACAGGATTTTATACTGGTTCGCTTATAACACAAAGCTACTCCAGTCCACCCGGCCAAGGTGATTTCGCCTTCAACAAGGACTTAATCCACTAATCTTGAAAGATTATTACAACCAACGTCTAAGAGAAAGATCTCTTAGTCCTCTCAAGTATACAGACTGCGCAGAGTCACTTGAGGAATTACAACAATTGGGATAAAAACAGAATTTGTAATCTAGAGTGCTTCTAGGATAAAGCAAGTATTACAGCAATTAGAGCAGATAAGAAGTTTCACGTTATGAGCAAAAGCTCGTGAAAGATTAGAGAGAGAGTAGAGTAATTCTGTGTGTTCAGGTGTGTCTCTCAATGAGGTTCGCCGTTCTTTATATAGAGGTGAAAAACGACTGTTTGTAGTGATGGCAGATATTTAGTCTTGATGAGAGTTTAATGCCATAACTTCATTGTTTCTTGCCAGAACAAGTTTGTCTCCCTGAATAACTTCTTTCCAAATATAGTTTCTTTCCATTTGAAGTTGAAGTTACCGTTACTCTTTCTGGATAAGGAAATCCATTATCAGAGTCTGCGTTACTCTGTTAATCTGAGATCTTGAGATGTGGCTTCAGAGCTTCTGATAGTCCTGATCTTTTAGATTTTCAGTGTTGTCTTCAGATGACGTTGAGACTTCTGGAATTCTGATATACCGTTGCTCAGAGTCAGAACTTCTAGAGCGCGCTTCTTCTTCAGATGCTTCTGATATTCTGATATGCTGTTTTGCTCAGAGTCAGAACTTCTAGAGCGCGTTTCTACTTCAGATGCTTCTGATCTTCTGGTAATTTGTATCTGATTTGATTCTGTATCTGATGACGCGATCATATTCCTTTCTTCTTGTTTAGAGTCCTGCACACTTAGAAACTTTTCGTTAGAGTGCCATTTTTGGTTTCATCCTTTGTTATCATCAAAATCCTGGAATCTGTTGTAGAACTATTTTTGTTCTTACAACATTTACCTTTCTTCATGCAAGGTGAGTTTTTGTTAGCTGTTCCACATTGTACATGTGTAATGTTATATTTACAAAATGCCTTTCCTAGGGATATTCCCTAGGATCTCCCTAGGAGAGGCGACGACAAAAGGTTACCCAGAGGGACGTATCACCTCTCTCTCGAGTCCTTCACCGCCCATACAGAAAAAACATGGGATATAACGTGTCTTGGATGAAGAGAAAGTCAGGGTCATCACCGAGTCACGTCTCCCTTGAGAAGGGGTTCATCTACTAATTGACCAAGTGGGCAGTGGCCTTTTCGAGGAATCCTTAGGTCCTATATATCCCTATAAATACATCATTTCGCAAGGGGACAAAGGAAAAACTTAGAGTCATATACATCTTTCATAACCTAAAAGAGTATCACATTTCCGGTATCCCCAACACCCGATTATTCTAACCGCCCTCCTGCAATCCTTATAGCACCGACCACCAACATGACCACTCATCTCACATATTCTGGTCCCTTAAATATCCTAAAACACCACCGCACATAGATTCTTTCTACCGTGAACAAGACTTCACCTTCAAAATGTGTTATACACCTACTAAGGCCTTTGAGCCTCCTTGTCCTTGTAGGTGGAACACACACACAAGTACTTTTTGACCAGTACAATGACGCCCATATCGGGGCTCCGCTAAAACTAAATTGGGACATACTTTTCACTTCAACCCTCTCACCTTCCTTTTCTAGAGATGAATCATAGGGTCATACGTCACAAAGCCAACACCATTGTCAGAGACATCTCTGGGAGGGGCCTCTCCAGTCCCCCCAAAAGAAGATATGGGAAGTAGGTGTTAGAGACAAATGTGATATCCCTTGGATTTTCTGGAAGCACCATAGGAATGGTAGGGATCAACATAGTTTTCTACAAAGAGGTTAAACGCCTCGTCTAAGGGACTCAGTGTCTCATCAGTCGGGCTATGCATTACAACATATGAAGAACTTAGATTCGTCAAACTAATTAGACTATCCCATGAGAAACTTAATTTCCCCTTGGGTGGGATTATTTCCAATGATTTACTCCTAAGAGGGACAATTTATATCAAGCCCCAGAGATTTGGTGTCAAGTCTTGCTTGAGGGATCGATGGAAGTCCCGCCCGAAAGGTCAAACTCCTTGCCCGAGGGACTCTGTTTCTCATCAGTCGGGATATGCATTACACCATTAGAGGAACTTAAATTCCTCAAACTAATTAGACTCTCACTTAAGGGACTCAGTGTCTCCTCAAGCAGGATTATCTCTAATAAATCTCGCCTAAGAGGCGTGACCTATATCAAGTTTTAGAGACTTGATGTACAATATTGTTTAAGGGCTCAATGGAAGTCCCGCCTAAAAGGTTAAATTCCTTGCCTGGGGGACTCAATGTCTCATCAGTCGGGCTATGAATTATAACATCTGAGAAACTTAAATTCCTCAAACTAATTAAGCTATTTCTTGAGGGACTTAGTGTCTCCTTGGGTGGGATTATTTCCAATGATTCACACCTAAGAGGCATGACCTTTATCAAGTCCCCAAGACTTGATGTCAAGTTCTGCTTGAGGGCTCAATGAAAGTCTCATTGGAAAGGTTAAACACCTCGCCTGAGGGACTTAATGTCTCATTAGTCGGGCTATGCATTACATCATCTGAGGAATTTAGATTTCATAAACTAATTAGACTATTTCCCGAGGTACTCGGTGTCTCCCCGGGCAGGATATTTTCCAATGATTCATGCATAAGAGACACGACCTATATGAAGCCCCGAAGATTTAATGTCAAGTCTTGCTTGAGAGCTTGATGAGAGTCCCGCATAAAATGGTAAGACACCTCGCCTGAGGGACTTATCGTCTCATCAACCAATATATGCATTATTGTGCCTAGGAAACTTAGACTCCTAAGGTCAACTAAAACCTTGCAAGGGGAAACATCAGTTCTCAAGATACTCCCATTAGTCTCAGGTGAAAAACACTCAACCTTCTGCTAAAGGCCTCGTGCCTGAGGGACTATATAGTGTTATATTTGCAAAAGGCCTTGCCCAAAGAGATGCCCTTGGATCTTCCTAGGAGAGGCGACGATGAAAGGTCACCCGGAGGGAGGCATTGCCTTACCCTTGATTCTTCCCTCGCCCATACGGGAAAAGTGAGATATAACGTGTCTTGGATGAAGAGAAAGTCAGGGTCATCACATACTCACGTCTCCCTTGGATGTAGGGATTCAATTGTCGACTATTTGACTATGTGGTCAATGGTATTTTTTGAGGAAACCTTAGGTCCTAGAGACCCCTATAAATACATCATCATTCAAGGGGACAAATGATAGACTCTAAGTCATATACATTTTCCACAACCTAAAAGAGTACCACGCTCCCAGTAACCACAACACATGACTATTCTAATCTCCCATCTACAATCCTTCTTGCGTCGCCACCAACAGGGTATCTCACCTCATGTGAGTTAATCCCTTAAATAGCCTCAAACACCACCACACAGGATTCCTCACCGCGTTGAGAAAATCCTAACCATAAAAATGTGTTATACACCTATTAAGGCCTCTAAGTCTCCCTGCCTTTACAGGGGGAACACACATACTTATAATTTTTGACCAATACATCATGCATCATGCGTGTTTTGACCAAGTTATAAAGCTTTGATTGTGTCAATTCATCAGGAATCTCTGCTAATGCAATTTTTTCATAAGGATGTAGAGATAACAAAATATGAGCATGAAGAAGTCCTCTTTTTTGAAACTCTATGGTTTACATGTCTGTTTTCGTAAGAAGAAAGTTTGAATCGAGTTATTACATAGCACTATATTAATAAGGAATTGCATTAAAATAAATTGGAAAAAGCTTTCATATTGATTTGACTTACATGCTAAAGCCTTCCCCAAGACATGTTATTTTGTCAAGTAGAACAACCAAGTTAATAAATTCAATGCTCTCATCACGTGCTTATAACATATATTAGGTTGTAATAGATTATAATATGTTTAAGTCAGATTTAGTCAGTTGTTAAAATTAACCTTTGTTTATAGTTTGAACTTAACTTTAATCTAATGCTAAGATAATGTAAGAGCAAAGTTTAATGATTTATGTAATAACATGAATAAGTTGAGCATTCATTTAATAATGTAATGCGTTGTTGAATAGTTATTTTGTTTTGTTACAACAGCCTGAAGTGTGAAGATTAGAAAATATGATATTGTTTTAACAATTGATTTAAGACTAAACAAATATTATCAATGATTCCATTGGAAGTAGACAGAAAGTTGGATATCTTTATATATAAATTATAGACCGTTGAAAAGAAAAAGCTTAACAACAACCATATTGTGCGTTGATATTAATTTACATAAGGTGGCAACCATTATATTCAAAAAGGCTCTAGATATAATTTTTTTATTATGATTAGGACCAAAAATTTCCATTCACATTGCCTGAAATTGAAAACAAAAATAGAACTTAAATATTGAGGTTTGTTGGAATAAGCTTTTTCCTATTTATGTTTTTTTTATAAGTTTCTTGGATTTGTTATTGGATGAAACACGACCATCATTAAAGGGTTCGGTTACAGGTCATTTGGCAGGATACTACTTTTTGTCAACTTAGGATCAAAGTCTGAAGTTTGTGAAAGTTCCTACAGAACATAAGGAAATCATTGTTAGTCATGAATTAAAAGGCTATCGGTTAAAAGATTAAAGGTTTTATCTTATTTAAAAGGGATGAACGTCATGTAATGCTTAAGGTGTCATCAACTTATGACATGATGATATCCACCTGTGAGATCAAACTAAGTTAGAAACATCAAAAGAAGATGCAACATGTACAATATAATTAAAAAAATTAAGTCATATTGGTTAAAAAAGAGTTGGTACAAGGGAAGTGGTTGAAGATGCAATACTATATTTTAAATGCCCAATGATATATGGACCTGCATCATTATGAAACGGAGTTCCTTAACGAGTTTTCCTACTAACAATGTGTTGTCATTATCCTAGAAAATAAACTTGGATTTCGGATTATCATAACGCACCCCAACTTCAACCGTGTACCTAAACATAAAGAAAGAGTAAGTTGGTGACCAACCCACTTGAGGATACCCAGGATGAGGGCGAGGTGAGCAAAGGTGGTGATTCTGGAGTCCGTCAGTCACAAGGCGCTATTAAGGTGGAGGTGACCCAATATGAGGATTGATGTATTAGTTGTTTCTTAGCCCCTAATGGCTTTATATTTCTTTTTCCCTTTTGAGGGTTTTTCTGTTGTATTTCTTCACCCTTTCGGGGGCTTTTGTAATTGTAGTGGACAACGACACCCCTTGAGGGTACCTTTTATGTTAATTTCCTTTATTGTTATTCTCTTCTTAGTTATTTTGTGTGTTTAAACCCTTTTAGCCCTTGGCTGAAGGCACAAGCTCTTATACTTTGACATTACATGCAACACATATAGCTCTTGGGGGATCTATGCATATATTATTATTATTATTTTTGTATTATGCGTATTATTACTCAGACATTGGTATTGTACAATTTATTGGATAACATTTTTTTGCTTTCTTTGTTGCAAGATGAACATAACTTAACACATGACAATTAACTTAAATTAACACAAAAAATTATATAACTTAACAATAATACATAAGAAAAGCCTATACACTGCTAGATGATTATGGACTTTTCAACATCTTGATTATGTTATTGGCAGATCTAAAAATTGTCGCATCAAACTCGATCGGTCCATTTGTTAGCCTACTATGATATGTTCTCCATATAACCTTCAAATCTTCATCACTCTTCAACTGAATATGGTTGTATTTCACTCTTCCATCAGTATTAATCCATGGTGCATGAAACTCGATCTTACTCACCTTTCTATTTTTGGTGTCGGGAGACATATTATTCAATTTGGATCCCAGAAGAGCGAGACATGTAGTGTACTCTAGGAGCCCAAAATCAACTGGAGGCATCACCTTGTTGATGTACAAACATGTCATAAATGAATAGTGAGACATTTTAAAATGTTATTTTTAACAACACATGATCCATATTTATACAAGTTTGGATTCATTTTGGACCACACACAACTGTCGATGCCATCACAACCATACAAAACTGTCGGCAAAATCTCAACCTTTGAAATTCCACTACCTGAATTTTTGCAGTTCCTCTAAAAATCCGGTAAATGCAGAAGGTTTTTAAAAAACCCGATGATTTTACAATACCGTATTTTTCAAGGTTTTGCAACAAAAAAAACCGGTACAACATGGTGTGTTTTAAAAATCGGTAAGTTTTCCACACCATTTTGAAGATTTTTTTTTGATATAAATGTATACCGAACTTTTGACATACATACTGGATTTTTTTATTTGTAACGTAAATTTTATTTATTTTACCTGATTTTTTGTGCGCACTTTTTTGCTAAAATTTTGTCAAAAAATTAAATACCATCAAAAATTGAAAGAGTGTTAGGTTAAATTTAGAAGGTGGTAGGAAAAATTATTCTCTTGCATGGTTTAGCCCAAAAATTAATACCATACAGGCCCAAACAATCATTATATGCATTTATGATAGTAAAATAAATATATATAAAACAAATTCTATGAAAGAATTTTGATATGTGATTACAAATAATAAAATAAAAATGAACTAATTTTAATATTATATCATTTTATTATTATTAAAATAAACGTGTATTCCATCAAATCACTTTTTTATTTTTAAAATATTGATATGACATAAAATCATATGTTAATGGGAATATTTTATTAGTTTTTATCCAAAAATATTTAGAAAAAAATGTTTTTATTATGGGGCATTTCCAAATTTATTTATAAAAATAAGAATACTGAAATAAAAAAATTTAAGAGTATGTATGAAAAGATAAAATAAAATTATTTTTTAACTTTTAATTTTTCAATTCACATCAATAAATTTTAATATTATTTTATATTTTTTAAAAGTTATTTGAAGTAGCTTTTAATTTTTAATTTTTATCATTTTAATTTTTATTATTTTAATTAAAACTCATTTGTATCATTTATAATTTATTATAATTTAAAATAAAATAAATAAAATTTAAATATGAATAGAAAAAAGTTAAATAAATCTAAAAAAATTATGAAATTTTTAGTGTAACTTTTCTCCACTATTTTTTTCTATAGTTTCTACTCCACATTCCTTTGGTCGTTTCCAACCTTGCTCTTATTGCTACTCACTCCACTTATCACCTGTTGTTTACCACCAAAATTTATATATGTGGTGAATACATTATGATATTATGTTTCATTTTTTTTAGATATATTTAAAATTATTTACAAGTATTTATTTTTTAAATAAAAATATTATTTTATCAAATACTTTAATTGATTTATCACGTATTAATCACCAATTAATTATAAATTATCAATTATCAATTACAAATTATCTTATTAACCATCTGCTATTTTAATCAAAGAGAGTTTAAAAATGATTTCATATTTTCTAATAAAAATAATACTAATTTCATATTCTTTAATAAAAATAGTCCATATTCTGTTAACTTAATCAAATTTTGATTTAAACATTAAAGTATTTTTAAGTCCTCCATTCTAGAAAGAGATTAGCCAATTTCTTCCAAACCACATTTCAGATAATCCGACAAATAATTGTTTAAATAATTTTCCACATTTTTTATTATTTGATTTTTATTCTTTTATAAAAAAATGAATTTTCTTCTTCTAAGAAGTGTAGTCTTCTTCTAAAATAAAAAAAAACATAATTGTTTGTAAAAAAAAAACATAATTAAGCAAACCATCTCAATCTTCCTATTTGGGCCAATAATGGGTAACTTTTCACACCCCTAAACTTATGTTTTCCACCCCATTTTGATAAAAAAACACATGACTTTGTCTAGAAAATAGATGTTTTTTTTTCTTTTCATATATATTTTTTATTTAATAATTTAGTTCTAAATGAAACTAAGATAAAGTCAATCAATCTGCTAATTTTGAACAGCGAATTCATACTTAATAAATATATCAACTTTTATTAAAAGTAGTTACTTCATATTTTACAAAATTAAATATAGAAAAAAAAAATTGAAGTTCAAACTTCAAATAAAAAAAAATCCTAAACAATACTAAGATTTATACATACATACAACTTCAATTAATACATAGAAAAGTTAGTGACTTGAATTTGAAAAGCAAATCCAAAAGTCCCCAAAACTTTGTTATTCTCATATTTTCAGCTCCTTAGGTTTAGATAATAGAAAGTAGCTGCTCTTTTGTTCTAACAGAATGTAACTCCTTTGAATACATAGCTCTATGCAAAACCTTGCCATTAACATCATAGAAAACAATGTTTGCATCTGTTTGTGTCAATTGAACAGACATGAAACCTTGTCCATCATAGAAGAAGTTCACATCTTCTCTGTTTCTTTTTTGAACATCTCCTCTCCATGCCTTTGATCCTGCTCCACTTATCAGAAACTGCATAGGACTGCATAAAAAAAATCATAAGCTCCTTTTGTTAAGTGCTTTTAAAATAAGTTTATATATATAATTTTTTTTTATATGGATTTTTTTTAATGTTTACCTGGCTGTGTCACTGATGTGTTCCAGACAGTGATCGTGTCCGTTTATGTAAAAATCAACCTTGTTTGCCTGTAGGAGCGGTAGAAGCAGGCTTACGAGTTCTCGAGTATCGCCGTGGTGTCCGATACTTCTAATTGCGTGGTGACCGACTGCAATTTTCCATTTTGCTTTTGATCCCCTCAATGCCATAGCAAGGTCCTGAAACATTATCGTCCAAAATATTATCGATTATCTATGTAACACTGACACTTTAAATTAAATTGTCTGATGTATCTGACGCGTGTCAATGTCAGACACTTATATATATATGAATGTGAAAAATCAATTTTTTTCTTACCTTTAGTAAGTTGGTAATGTAAGCTTTTGGTGGATTATTAACTTCCCTCCAGTCATAATCGTGTTCAGGTGAAATAAAGTAGTCTTGAATAAAAGGAGTTGTGTCAATGAAGAAAACCTCAACCAGCTCTACACAAGAACAAAAAAATAATACATTTAGAAAAAAAAATTACAAGGATATGAATTTTGATTATTTCATTAATTAAAAAGATAACATGCAATTAAAAAGATATTGATTATAATAAGAAAAAAAATACCTGAATCTACAATATAAGATCTTAAACAAAGCCACCTGCTATCTATTTGTCTAAGAAATGGACTCAATTGTGCAGCTGCATCCCCTCTATAATCATGGTTTCCCAACACTGCATGCAAATCATTAAACATGTTATTAACATCCGTAAATTACGATAAAAATACTAAATTGCAAAGACCAAAAGACGTGTCTGATATTTAACATGTGTTAGTGTCAAGTCTGATGACTTACCGGCATACCACGGCTTTTGCAAGCTTTTAGCGGTGTAAATTTTGCTGAATGATTCCTCAAAATTAGGATCACGGTCACTGGTTAAACCATTATCATAGAAATTGTCGCCGGTCGAAATTACAAAATCAATGTTAAGCTTCTTTCCAACGTATCCCATCTAAAACCAAAATATAGACCAGATACATTTATTATTTTTGCTTATATTTCGTTGCGAAGAAAAAAGTACTTAATTAAGCTGATTATTAAAAACACATGAATTAGATTATATATATATAAAGAATATGAATCAAACCTGATAAGCAACATCAGATTGATTATAGTCACCCTTTCTTCCCCAGTCACCAAGAACCAAGAAACTAAGAGAATCATCATTTTTTGGTGCATGTGTAAGCCTTTGCAATTCTGCAGATGCATGAAAATTTCCCAAACCAAACATAATTGCAAAGAGAAACCACATAATCATGGAGTTTCCATTGAGTCTTGCCATTTTTCTAGTTGATGTTGAAAAGCACTTATTCAAAATTGCTTTGTGTATGTTTCCTATAATCAATCAATAACACAATATATGTAAATAAGAAAAGAGTGTAAAATATTAGTGTAGAATTTTTAAAAATAACTAACATAGATTAGAGTTTAACTAGTGGCTATTATGAGTGTGGTTGAATAAGTAATGGTGGAGTTTATAGCATATGCTATATGCTATATTAGAATATTCTATTTTTTTAGGTATGGGAAATTTAAACTAAGGAATATATTGAAGAATATTCTTATGCTTTTGTTCAAGATATAATTGGTTTATTCCATCCAAGTAAAGTTCTCCATTTGTTCAATAATGTACTAGTAGTAGCATATTATTGAGTTGCATTATCAAGCAAGACAAAATCATCAATTATGACATATTTGTGTCAATCAAACGATTGGTCATTGTTGCATGAGGCTTCAATTAAAAAAAGTTATTGGTAAGTATTTTGTGTTATGAATTCTGTAATAAAAAATATTATATGTTTAGTGGAATATAAAAATGTTTTTGAAAAAAAAGAGAGAGGGGAAAATTGGTATATATAAGAATGTAGGATTTATATGAAATTGAAAGTTTAAAAAACGGTATGTTATTGCAAAAACAACTACAAAAAAACAATATTAAAAGTGTTGACACAGATAAATAAATTGTAATTAATTTACAATGTGGTGGTCACATTCAATATTGTAACATTGTAACATTTGTATCAATCAAAGTTGCAACGTATCACACAAATGTGATCGTAACCGTTAACCTTGTATCAATCAAAGTTGCAACGTTTTACACAAATGTGATCGTAACCGTTAACCTTGTATCAATCAAAGTTGCAACGTTTTACACAAATGTGATCGCAACGGTTAGCTTTGATGACGTTGAAGATAAAGAAAAGTGTTGACATTAAATAAATCATAATTAATTCACAATGTGATGGTCACATTCAATATTGTAACATTTCTATCAATAGAAATATCTAAAAGTTTTACACGAATGTGATGCAACTGTTAACCTTGAAGACGGTGAAGATAAAAAAAAGTTGAAAAATGGAAGTACCTTTTGAAAATTGCTTATGTCTTGATATAATTTTTCTAGTCACGAACACATTTGATTTATCAAAATATGATGAATGTTGTAGTTTAAATAGTTATGATGCTTATGAATGTTTCGTGGGAAATTGAAGGTAAAGTGGGGTGAGGAATTAAACCTATTTTAGAACATGACGTTTTTATCCAACCTCTCATATTGAAGAAGGGATTGATGGATGGAGATTTTACAAGACATTATCTATAATACAAAAATATCATAATCATGGAGGTAAATAGAAAAGTAATATTTAGGTAATTTTTCTAATGGTAAGCATGCAAGGTTGCCGTTTTAGAAGAGTGGATGTATATGGATTGTGAAAAGAGGTGATATAGGAATGTTTTAGATAAATATGCGGTATTAAGTTATTAAGTTAGTTGTGATATTTATGTGTTTGCTATATAAAGTATAGGAATCCATCAATTTATATCAAATATAGAAAAATAAACATGTTCCAAGCTTTATGTTTAATTTTTGTCTTTTGATTTTAATTTCTATTATATATATATATATATATATATATATATATATATATATATATATATATATATATATATATATATATATATATATATATATATATATATATATAGGGACGGAGGCAGAAATTTTGAGTAGTGGGGATCAATATAAATATAACATTTCATTTTTAAAAATATAAATATAAGTTAGAATTGTTCTCTACGATTTTTCATGTTCTGAAAATATTGAATGATTTTCTCATTTTCAACATCAACAAAAATATCTCTCTCAATGTAAGTAACTAAGCAATCATTTAACCAATCATCACCCATGCGATTTCGCATTCGATTCTTGATAATATTCATAGTAGAGAAAACTCTTTCAGCTATTGCAGTTGCCACCGGTGATATAAGAGATAACTTTAAAAGCAAATATACCAACGGGTACACAACATGTTTTTTTGGTCTCTAAAAATAAATTTGCTGCCATTAACATAATCTTAAGCTTAATAAAGTAATAATATATTTTTTACTCTTACTGCACTAATAAAAATAAATTATAAATTCATAAAGATTAAAATTAAAAAATTTACATTTTAAAAGATCAACAATGGTGAAGAAGCTAAAAACACAAAGACACTTTGTAGTGAGAGAATAAGGAGTGGGAGAAAGAAGAATATGAAAAGTGGTTTGTTTCTATTTGAAAAGAGTAAAAGAGAATTAATAGGAATATGAAAAAAAATAGGAGTTGAATTTTTTAATTTTATTTAAAGAATTTAATTTATTTTAAACGTATATAGATGTGTGTGATACTCAGAATCATTTTATTAAGTGAGGCATTATTAACTTTTTCTTCCTAATTTTTAGGATATTAAATTATTAATATATTATTTATATTATTAAATATTAATCAAAGAAGAATGTGGTGGGGGCATGGGCCCACCCTTCCTTCTTAATACCTCCGTCCCTATATATATGTTGAGTTATTTATAGAAACGAAAAACATATATATATATATATATATAGAAATTAAAATTTAAGAGAAATTAAAATTGAATGTTGAGTTATTTATAGAAACGAAAAACACACACACATATATATATATATATATATATATATATATATATATATATATATATATATATATATATATGTTTTTCGTTTCTATAAATAACTCAACATTCAATTTTAATTTCTCTTAAATTTTCCTTCAAATAATGGTCATTGCAAATCTTTTTATCTTTAAAATTGGTCTCTCCCGCCAGTTTCCACTACCAGAGATTTTACATGGCATGTTAAAGATTTTTTTTATCCGTATGATTTTTATTAAATTAATTATTTTAATTTTATATTAGTTAAATTGTGGGGTTATAAACCTCCCCTAAATTCCTAAATTCTCTCACACATTTCATCAAACAGTTTCTGAGCAATCTTTCAAAGATTCATCATGTAGATCTTAGTTTCAGGTCATCTGAGTTTGTCCATACATGTTGGCAATTTGAAATGTTCTGATTGGTCTATTTTGAATTAGATCCCGTGTTTCATTTTTGCTAATTTTCATCGTGCGCCCCAGCCAGAGGATTGTTGGATTTGCCACGTCAATTAATGAGGTCAAGTCCAACGCTATGTATTTTTTCTGATTTTATTTCTTTTTCTTTTTTCATTTTAAATTGCTTTTTATTTTCAAATTCATAGAAAAATCATTTTGCATAACAAAAAGACCAAAATAATTTCTAAAATTTTCGTTTATTTTTCTACATCTGATTTTTATTTTTCAACATTTTATTTTCTTGATTTTCTATTTTTCCTTTGTTTTGATTAGTTTAAAAATGCTTTTACGCATTATAAAATTCTAGGCCATTTTTTGGTGTTTTGAAGGATTTTATGGATTTTCTCTTTTATTTCCCTTTTTAAATTCATTTTAATTTTTTTTTAATGCATTCTATTTTATCCTTTTGCATTTTATGCTTGTTTGACCTTTGTTGACTTCTGTTGGCCTTGGATCATGATTATTTTGATCATAGATCTCATCAAACTCAATGGATCTTGGATGTTGATGGGGGTGAAAACCCTAATCCATCAAAATGGATGATTGATTTCGATGATGACTTGATCAATGCTTTGATCCAATTTGGGTGTGATCTCTCTTGTCCTGTTCTTCTTCATCTCTTTCTTTTCCTATCGATCAATTGGATGGTTTGTGTCCATCTTGTTCATGATGTGGGAATTGGTGTTTAATGAACTTTCATCATTTCAAATCTATCTCTTGATTGATCATGAATCATTTAAGGTACTTTGAATTGATGCATAGTACTTTGAAGTACTATGAGAAAAAAATTTGTTTGGGAAGAATGCTCATGATCTGTGCTTAGTTCCTAATGTGAATATCCCTCATAAGTTCAAAGTGCCAAATTTCGAGAAATATAAGTGTAACTCTTGTCCTTTGAGTCATCTGGTGATGTATGCTCGCAAGATTTCGACTCAGACTGATAACCATCAACTGTTGATTCATTACTTTCAAGATAGTTTGATTGGTGCTGCTTTGAAGTGGTACATGGGACTTGATAGCACCCAAGTCCATACTTTCAACAATCTAGGTGAAGCTTTTGTTCTTCAGTACATATATAATGTTAACATAGCATCATACCAAGATCAAATCCGTGCTATGTCCCAAAAGGATAAGGAAAAAAAGTACGCGCAGTGATGGCGCGAGATTGCTGTGCAAGTCAGTCCTCCGTTAGAAGAGAAATATATGACAAAGCTATTTTTGAAGACTTTGAGTCCATTTTACTATGACTGGATGGTTGCAAGCGCTCCTAGTGATTTTACCGAGATGGTCAACATGGGGATGAGACTAGAAGAGGGCATCCATGAGGGACGGTTGAAAGAGAGTGGTTCATTTGACATTTCCAAGAAATATGGGAATGGTTTGCCCAAGAAGAAGGAACATGATACTAATGCTATTTCGTAAGAAAAGCGCATGAGATCTACGAGAGGCAATCAACGTCATCAACATGTGGTGTCAGTTGCCCCGGTTATTAATCCTTCTCCAGTTGTTCAAGTAGCACCAAATTATCAACCACATTTTCAACAACATACTCATCAACAAACCTGTGTCCATAGACCATCTCAATTTGATCCGATTCTGATGACCTATGCAGAATTATTTCCTGCTTTGATACAAAAGAATTTGGTACAAACGAGGACTCCTCAAGCTATTCCGAAGGAGCTTCCATGGTGGTATAAATCTGATCATCATTGTGCATTCCATCAAGGTACACCCGATCATGATATTGAAAACTATTTTGCTTTGAAAGCTGAGGTGAGAAGACTAGTGCAAAGTGGTATTTTAACTTTTGAAGACTTTAGTCCTAATGTGCAAGCCAATTTGTTGCCTAAACATGATGGTGACACTGTGAATATGGTCGAGGGATGTCTTGGAAAGTATCATGTATTTGATGTCAATATGATTAGAAGATCCTTGGTCGAGATGCATGCAACTTTGTGTGAGCTGAGTCATTATGAGCACAATCATGCTTCTTGCCGTATATGTTCAAGAAACCCTCGAGGGTAAGCTGTGGTAAAGAGAGATCTATAAGAGATGATGAATGAAAATATTATTCAGACTAACAGAGATAGGGATAAAGATGAGCATGGTGTGAACGTCATAGTTCCTCATTTCTATATCCCCTAACCATTTGTGATTTCCTATAATAGTCAAAATTCTATCATTTCTCCTTTGGTTATTCTTTTGGAGGGTCCTACACCCTATGAATCTGACAGAGCTGTCCCTTACAAATACAATGCTATGATTTTGGAAGATGGAAATGAAGTTCTCATCCCTTCCCTTTCTTCTATTGTGAATATTGTTGATGTGAGCAGTGTAACCCAAAGTGGTCGAGTATTTGCTTATGTGGCCCCTAAGAGAATTGAAGATACTTCGGTGGGTAAGCAAGCTTCGGTGGAAACTCCTGTGGTGTAGTCTGGCCAGTCCAACGATGTAAACCAGAAATCTGATCACGATGAAGTGCCGGAGTTGATTAATAGAAGTGAATTTAATGTGGTTGATCAATTATTGAATACCTCGTCTAAAATACATGTCTTATCTTTGCTGATGAATTTGGAAGCTCACAGAGAGGCTTTGCAGAAGGTCTTGGAGCAAGCCTATATGGATCATGATGTGACAATTGGTCAGTTCGATGGCATTGTTGCCAACGTTACTGCATGTAATAACCTGAGCTTTAGTGATCAAGAATTTCCTGAGAAAGGGAGGAATCATAATTTGGCTTTGCATATTTCCATGAATTGCCAAGAAGATGCTTTGTCCAATGTGTTGGTTGACACTAGTTCGTCTCTGATTGTTATGGAAAACTCTACTCTGTCCAAGCTCTCTTATTAAGGTGCTCCGATGAGGTTCAATGGGGTTGTTGTGAAAGCCTTTGACGACTTGAAGAAAATTGTGATTCGAGAGGTTGATCTCTCGATGAAGATAGGACCGTGCTTATTTCAGATTACGTTTCAAGTGATGGATATCCAAGCTCTTTCTGTTGTTGATAATGTTGATAAGTTGTGGAGAATGGTCAATCTGCTAGATGGGGTCAAGTTGTTGAACTTGCTGGGAATAAAAATAGAGTTGGTTTAGACTTCTCGTCTGGTTCAACCCGTAGACATTTGAAGCATATTCAAGAAGTTTTTCACAATGCTTGTTTCATCCACTACAAAGATCAGTCTGCTGCTGCATTCCTAGAAGATGATTAAAAACAAGAAGCGCCAAACTTTGTGACGCACAAATTGATGTGCAATAATTGGACTACTGTTGACGTTCCCTCTATTATTCGCTTGTCAAAGTAATATGTTTGTCATTTTCAAAAAAAATCCTTTCACTATGCCCAAGGTGAAAGTGAATCTATGTGGACTTTGTTCAATTTTTATCTCATTAATAAAATGTTATTTTGTTTATCCATATTATGTTTTCTCTTTTTGTTTTTTTTTTCTAAAAAAATGATAACATAAAAAACCAAGAAAATAATCACTTTTTACATCTGCATCATAATTGTGCGTTTATTTGTTCATATTCTAAAATCAAGCATAAAATTATTGTGCATATTAATTGTTAAACCCATTGAAAACAATGACTCTATGCCCTCTCCCAACTTTGAATTCCCTGTGTTTGAAATTAAAGAAGAGGATGTTGAAGAGATTCCTAATGAAATTTCCCGGTTGCTTGAGCACGAGGATAAAACCATTCAGCCTTATAAAGAGCCGTTGAAAATGATTAATTTGGACTCTGAAGAGAATAAGAAAGAAGTCAAGACTGGGGCACTGCTTTGTCCAAATGTTAAGAAGAGGATGGTAGATCTTCTTAGAGAATACGTGGATGTGTTTGCTTGGTCTTATCAAGATATGCCAGGTCTTGATACTGATATTGTGGAGCATAGATTACCATTGAAGCCAGAGAGTTCGCCTGTTAAACAAAAATTGAGGAGAACTCATCCTGATATGGCTGTTAAGATCAAAAAGGAGGTTCAGAAACAGATTGATGATGGTTTCCTTGTTACTTCTGAGTATCCTTAATGGGTGGCCAACATTGTGCTTATTCCAAAGAAGGATGTCAAAGTTCAGATGTGTATTGATTATAGAGACTTGAACAAAGCTAGCCCAAAGGATGATTTTCCTCTACCACACATTGACATGTTGGTAGATAATACAACTAAGTTCAATGTCTTCTCCTTTATGGATGATTTTTCTCCGGTTATAATCAGATCAAGATGGCACCCAAGGACATGGAAAAAACAACATTTATTACACCCTAAGGAACATTCTGCTAGAGAGTGATACCTTTCGGTTTAAAGAATGCTGGTGCAACATACTAGAGAACCATGACTACTCTTTTCCATGACATGATGCACAATGAGATAGAGGTCTATGTCGATGATATGATTCCTAAGTCGAAGACTGAAGAAGATCATGTTGAGTATTTGTTGAAGTTTTTTCAACATTTGAGAAAGTTTAAACTCCGTTTGAATCTTAATAAGTGTACTTTTGGTGTCCGTTCAAGAAAGTTGTTGGGCTTAATTTTCATCCAGAAGTGTATTGAAGTAGATCCTGATAAAGTTAAATCTATTCAAGAGATGCCTACACCAAAGATAGAAAAGCAAGTCAGAGGATTCCCCGGGTGTCTGAATTACATCTCCAGGTTTATATCTCACATGACTGCCACATGTGGTCCAATCTTCAAGCTTCTCCGTAAAGATCAAGGTTGTGTTTAGATAGAAGACTGCCAAAAAGCTTTTGACAACATCAAGGAGTATTTTCTCGAACCTCCTATCTTGTCTCCTCAAGTGGAAGAAAGACCCCTGATCATGTACTTAACTGTGTTAGAAGAGTCCATGGGTTGTATACTTGGACAATATATGAAACTGGTAGAAAGGAGCATGATATCTACTATCTGAGTAAGAAGTCTACAGACTGTGAGTCTCGGTACTCCATGCTTGAGAAGACTTATTGTGCTTTATCCTGGGATGCCAAACGTCTACGCTAGTATATGATTAATCATACCGCTTGGTTGATATCCAAAATGGATCAAATCAAGTATGTTTTTGAAAAGCTTGCTTCGACTGGTAGGATTGCTCGTTGGCAGATGCTATTGTTTGAATATGATATTGAGTACCATACTTAGAAGGCGATTAAAGGAAGTATTCTTGTAGATCATTTGGCTCACCAGCCAATTGATGATTATCGGTCCATCAGGTTTGACTTCCCTGATGAAGATGTTATGTATTTAAAAGCTAAAGATTGTGATGAACCATTTCCTAAAGAAGGACCAGAGCTTGGATCCCGATGGTGTTTAGTGTTTGATGGAGCTGTTAATGCTTATGGTAATGGAATTGGTGCAATCATCATTACTCCTCAGGTTTATCATATCTCTTTCACTGCAAGATTGTTGTTTGATTGTACAAACAACATGGCAAAGTATGAAGCTTGTATCATGGCTCTTGAAGAAGCCATTGATTTGAGAATTAAGATTCTTGATGTATATGGAGATTCAACCTTGGTAGTTAATTAGATTAAAGGAGAATGGGAGACTCGTCATCCTGGCTTGATTCCTTACAAAGATTATGCAAGGAGGTTGTTGACTTTCTTCAACAAAGTTGAGTTTCATCATATACCTCGTGAAGAGAATCAGATGGCGGATGCTTTGGCTACTTTGTTTTCTATGTATAAAGTAAATCGTTGGAATGACGCGCCCAACATCAAAATTATGCGCCTTGATAGGCCTAATAATGTGTTTATAGCGGAAGAGGTCACAAATGATAAGCCTTGGCATCATGATATCAAATGTTTCCTCCAAAGTTAGGAGTACCCGCTTAGGGCATCCAACAAAGATAAGAAGACTTTGAGAAGACTGGATGACAATTTCTTTCTGAATGAATATGTGATATACAAGATAAAATTTGATATATTCTTGCTCATATGCGTGGATACACACGAAGCAGACATGTTAATGCAAGAAGTTCATGAAGGATCCTTTGGTACTCATATCAATGGACATAGAATGGCTAAAGAGATGTTAAGAGCAAGTTACTATTGGTTGACAATGGAATCTAATTGCTGCAAATATGTGAAGAAGTGCAATAAATATCAGATTTATGCAGATAAGATTCATATGCCTCCGACTCTTCCCAATATTATTTCATCCCCATGGCCTTTCTCTATCAAGGCTTCGAACGAGCATTGTTTAATTCTGGTGGCTATTGATTACTTCACCAAATGGGTTGAAGAAACATCTTATGCTAATGTGACTAAGCAGGTTGTGGTTAGATTTATCAAGAATCAAATTATTTGCTGATATGGTGTTCCAAGTAAGATCATCACTTATAATGGGTCAAACTTGAATAATAAGATGGTGAAAGAGCTTTGTGACGACTTCAAGATTGAACATCATAAATCTTCTCCTTACATACCTAAGATGAATGGGGTTGTTGAAGCTGAAAATAAAAATATTAAGAAGATTATCCAGAAGATGGTTGTGACATATAAGGGATGGCATGAGATGCTCCCTTTTTCTTTGCATGGGCATCGTACATCCGTCTGTACTTCAACGGGGACAACCCCTTTATCTCTTGTGTATGGCATGGAAGAAGTGCTCCCCGTAGAGGTTGAGATCCCATCAATGCGAGTCTTAATGGAAGCCAAGTTATATGAGGTTGAATGGTGTCAAACCATATATGATCAGTTCAATTTGACTGAAGAGAAGAGGATGACAAATTTGTGTCATGGCCAATTATATCAAAAGAGAATGAAGAAAACATTTGACAAGAAGGTTTAACCTCGCGTATTCAGAGAAGGCGACCTCATGCTCAAAAAGATTCTATATTTCAACACTAATTCTAGGGGCAAGTGGACTCCTAATTATGAAGGCCCATATGTTGTTAAGAGAGCCTCCTCAGGCGGTGCAATGACTCTTACGACTATGGATGGTGAGGAGGTCCCTGGTCATGTGAATGCCAATGCAGTCAAGAAATACTTCGCCTTGAAAAATAAAAGAACAACTTGCTAAGTTGAAAACTTGAAAGGGCGGCTTAAGCAAAAATGAGTGTCTCGGTGGATTGAAAACCCGAAAGGGCGGTCCAAGCAAAAATTAGAGACATAAACAGAAAATAATCATCCCAGTAGATTGAGACCTGAGAGGGAAATCTAGGAAAAAGTTAGGGATTATGGAAAGTAACTCCATCAGGCCAGACTTGATCCTTTGAAGCAACAATGCCTATCAAAGTTTCTCATTCAGTCATCCTCGACCAAAGTTTTGAGCATAGCAGAATCAAAAGCTGTTAGGGAGAATAGTGGTCATTGTATTTCAATGTAGCCATTTCCATGTATTTATCATTTTTTCAACTTAGTAATGATCCATGGAGTCACACCATCTACGAACTACCATTCTATTAATAAAATTTGAGCTTTTTGCCCATTTATTTGTTGTTCTTATCTTGTTTCAGTATACGAAATTTCATTTATTTTTGATAATAATTTTTGAAACAAAAGATATATAAACAATCATGTTTTTGAAATTTACAAAAATATTTACCTCAATTTGTGAATATAAAAGAGGAACGTCAATAGTAATCTCAAGGATGGTAAGATCTTGAATAGCAGAGCTCAATGTTCTCTAAGACAAGAGTTTCCTTGTGAATGTATCTAGACTCATCAGTTTCGAAAATAGAGATTGCAGGAATGGTAGAATCCCCAGTGAAGTTGCCAACTAGTCTTCATAGCAGAGTTTGTTCGGATGTTTCTCACACCTGGAAAAACTTTCCCTCCCTCGAAATGGAGTCCACATTTTTAGAAGATTAACTTTGGGTCTCCAAGCAATATCTTTTTTCTCTCTCCAGAAGGATTGAAGCCTTGTATCCGGATTTAGCTCATTTGATGGCTTATGATCATTCATTGTAGGGTTTCCTTCAACTGAATCCCTAGCAAGATCTCTAGTAGCATCTCCACCTTGTTGATATTAGCCGAGTATCCGATTGAGTTGTGTTATCGATATAATCCTTTGTACCTGTTTTATTAGCATATTCATACGCATATGTATATCATCATGGTGTTTATTTGTGTATCTTGCATTCCTTAGTGCTTCCCCGCTCTCTGTGTTTTTTCACCTCGTAGAGTGTGTGCACCCTCTCTCTAATAGAATGTCGACCTTAAGAAAAAACGCTTATCCTTTCTAATTTCCCATGGAGTTTGAACCTCGTGGAAGGTTTTATTTCAATTTTCCTTTTCAGTTCATTATTTGGATGGAATTAATCCCCATTTTATTTCATTTTCTCATTGGATTGAGTCTTCTTTGACCATTTCTCTCTAGTTTATTCCTGGGTGTAACACCCCAAAATTTACCCTCCTCATTCATGCATTCATTTAGCATTTCATATTGCATTTCATCATGTCAATCAGAATTAGATCCGAAAAAAAAAGGAAAAAAAAATGAAAAAAAAAACGAAAAAAATAAAATAAAATATTTTTTTACAAAAAAATAAAATAAATAAAAATAATAATAAAAAAATAAATAAAATATAATAAATTTTTTTTGGACTTGGGTCTCTCTCATTTGAGCCCACAAAACCATGAAATTCAGTCTATAAATACCAAGGCTTCACTTGAGAAAAAGGAAGAGAAGCAAAATACTCTGAGGTTTCCTTGGAACGAAACCCTGGACAAAACCTGAAGAGAAACCTGACAGAGAATTCAGAGCAGCCTCCAAACCCTGAAGGGCCTCACGGGTGCAACTCAATTTCAATCAAGCTCTCCAATCAGGTTTGCCCTATTCCCATTATTTTACGCCTTCAATTTGAATGTTTTAAATGTGTGATGTATTATGAATAGGTGAAACCTATGCCTTGAATGTTTAATCACATGATTTCTGAAGTGTATGCCACAAGGTTTGAGGTTTCTGAAACCATACTGTTATCCATGAAAAAAATGCTTATGGTGTTTCACTAACCCTTTTGTTGAGTTTTTGTGAGGGCTCACATGACTTTTGCAGGGATAACTTGCGTGGTTTCCCACTTTATTTGTGGGATAACCCCTGGAGGTTCATTCCGATTACCTGTACTGACCCACTTTCTTTGATGATGTTAGCTTGGAAGGATCTCAGGGTTTCCCATTCCTCTAATTGCTGTTACTTCGGATCTTTATCCGCGTGGTACTTTTACATTTTTCCCGCATTTTACTGCTTTCCTAGCTGGAAGACCTCGATAAGAGGCAATGTTTTTGTGTTTACTTTATGCAGGTTCCTTTGTCCAGGGTTAAGAGCTATGAGGTCTTATCCTCATTACCCTTTTGCATGCGCGTTCCTACAATGCAAACAAACCCTTCATTGATTTTTCTTCTCCATAACACACGTTTACTCCTTCTACTACAGGCGAGTAAGTCTCCAAAGGTCGAGCATCCGGTAGATTGCGTAGTGACGTCGTTCGTCCAAAACCCAATCCACAACCCCGTAGTTATCCGAACTACGACTTGCTCTGATTCTCATTCCAGATGAGATACGTAGGCATAAGACGCGATGTCTTAGCGAGCACACATCCCCCAACCCATAGGTCAGCCGAGCTACGAAGACTCTGATTCTCATATTCAGATGAGATACGTATGCAGTGGATGCGACATCCGTGCGAGTCATTTTCATTTAACCCTTTTTTTTGGTAAACAGCACAAGATAAACTCACACCCTTTAGACGAAAACTACAAAAGTGGATCCCGTAGAGTACTACGGATGCGTAGGGGTGCTAATACCTTCCCTTCGCATAACCGACTCCCGAACCCAAGATTTGGTTGCGAGACCCCGTCTTGTCCTTTCCTTTTTCAGGTTTACTTCGAGCGTTTCCTTTCCCTCCTTTGGGATGAATAACGCATGGTGGCGACTCTTCTGTCTTTTTCTTTCGCCGGTTGTTTTTTTTGCGCACTGTATTTTTCAGGTTGCGACAGCTGGCGACTCTGTTGGGGACTAAGAAGTTGACCTCTTGCTGGTCCATCTTCCCTAAGCAAGTCCCTCTTAGCTTGTGTGATTTCTTGTTTATTGGGTGTTCATGCTTTTGTACATTTATTTGCTTACCTGCTTGCATGCATCTGTTGTATCTATTAGATCTGTTTGTTTGTTTGTTGGGATGGGATGTTCTATGAGAGATAAGCCCATTACCCAGGCTTGAGTGTACACACAGGTTTTAGAGTGGATGATCATGAGGCTTGCGTGGCATGTTGCTACGTTAAGTCGTTCGTGAAGAACCACACCCATACGAGGTTTCTTTTGGATATATTATGTCCTACGGATGTTCCGTAACGACATGGTGTTCCTTTAGAAATCGTCGACTCTGGTGACCATTTCCCGAGAACTCAGTCGAGGCCTCTCCTCCGAGACGTGATTATGTTAGCTCTGGTGGGCGCATTCTCGCTGATCAATCCGAGGACCCCTAGACTGGGAACTTGCTTTAGGATGTCCTGTTGAGGGGAGTCAGTGGAGGTCTTTTATCCCGTAATAATGCTAAACCTTCAGTGGTAAACGTATTATTCGCGACTGAAGGGCTGAAACTGACGAACTTCTGTTCTTAGAACCTACCAGTGAGGGGTGGGCTAAATTCAGGAAACCTTAACCTCCAACCAACCCGGTTTTCTAGAGCAGAGTTTTGGTCTTGTATTATATTCCTCAGTGAATTTCTCTCCAGGAAGTGCAACCTGACAGATGTTCAAGCGGATCCATCAATTCTGATTGACATGCCTTTGTATTGCATAACATCATCTGCATATTTGCATCCAACATCTCATGCTTATTCATTTGCAGGGTATTCCCTTTCAAAACGGGGGTGCCTTAAAACTGAACAAGCAGTGCATCGCATACCATGCATATTAACCCTTGTCTGTTTTGCAGGTGTCACCGCAGTGTCTAATGTTTGTTCCCTGTATCAGGCAGTTATTGGTCCCAAGCGAGTTCACAAATACCCGACAAAGGAAAACCGTCCACGACTAGCGATGGACCAAGTACAGAAAGAGCTGGCTGATATGCGTGAAAGGATGAATCAGTTCATGACATTGATGACTGGTATGGCAGCAGGTCAAGAAAAACTGAGGGAATTGGTTGAGCAACCGAGACCCGATCCGGAGGTGGAGATACCAAATGCTAAGGGAAACCCTGGTAACCCTGGGAACGCTGATAACCCTGTGAACACTGGTAACGCGGGTAACGCAAATGCTGATGGAAACCCGGGTAATGTTGGCAACACAGGGAATGTTGGAAATGGTATTGGCGGAAGGTACAATGTGAATCAAGGAATTCGGATTAACGGACACCTCGTTACTGAAGATTATCAGTATGATCAATTTTCTTTGCACGACGAGGCCCTCGAGACCACTCGCCGTATGGATGAGCTTGCTGAGAAGCTCAAATCTTTGGAGTCTCAAAATTCCTTAGGCTTTGATGTCACAAATCTTGGTCTGGTTCAGGGAGTAAGGATTCCTCACAAGTTCAAACCCCCTACTTTTGAGAAATACAACGGGGCTTCTTGCCCACGCACTCATCTCCAATCTTATTTGGGAAGGTTGGGAGCTCACACGGAAGATGAAAAGCTGTGGATGTACTATTTTGAAGACAGTCTAACTGGAGCTTCTCGTGAATGGTATTCTCATTTGTCTCGTACTACCATCAAGAGCTGGAAAGACTTGGCAAAGGCTTTTGTCAAGCAATATCAATACAACTTGGACATGGCTCCAAATCGTACCTTGTTGCAAGGTATGTCCCAGACTGCCAAGGAGACCTTTAGAGAATATGCTCAGCGTTGGAGACAGATTGCTGCGTCCGTCCAACCCCCTATGTCTGAAAGGGAGATGGCGGACATGTTCATGAACACTCTTCAAGGCAATTATATTGAGAGATTGGCTGCTTGCCCGTCAATCAGCTTTGCAGAGATAGTAATTGCTGGAGAAAGAATCGAGAGTCTGTTGAAGATGGGCCGAATTCAAGACAATAGTGCTTCCAACTCATCAGGTCCCAAGAGACCGTTTGCTGGTAACGGTCAGCGAAGAAAAGAAGGCGAGGCAAGCGTTGTGTATGCTAGCAGAGGCAGGGGTAGAGGACGTCCTAATTATTATCAAGATCAAGTGGCCGCAGTCACTATTCCAACACCTGTTCCTCAACCGCAATATCATCCGCAACAATAACCCAGGTACAACAATCAACAACAAGGAGGTAATCCGTGTCAGCAGAGACACTATCATCAACAACGTCCAAGGCAGACGGACCGGGTCATCGAGCCAATCCCAATGCCTTATTCAGTATTACTTCCCAAGCTGATTGACATGAATCTGGTTACGTTGAGAACTCTGGCCCCACCAATCGATCCCAATAATTTGCCTAGAGGTTATGATGTCAACGCCAGATGTGCTTTTCACTCCAACGCACCTGGCCATACTACAGATAATTGCAAGGCTCTCCAGTTAAAGGTACAAGATTTGAGAGATGCCCAGGCTATCAATTTTGTTCCGGTGCCTAATGTTATCCAGAACCCGATGCCGGCTCACGGCGGGCAGAGGATTAATGCTGTTGATAGTGGGGAAACTTTGAATTTGGTTTCTGATGTGACTAAGGTGAAGACTTCGCTATCGGTGGTTAAAGACCGACTTCTGAAAGGACAGATTTTCCCGGGCTGTGGGGAAGAATGCAGAAATTGTTAAGCTGCCGAAAACGGATGTGACAGTTTGAGAAGGGGTATTCAGCAGCTGATAGATGAAGGTTGTCTTCAGTTCGATCAGGCCCGTCCGGTGAAGAATGATGTATCGACGGTGACGTTTTATTTCACTCCTGAAGAAATATATGTTCCCGAGAGACTCGCTCCGACAACAATATATTTCCCAGAAAGTACAGAACCAGCAGCGGTGAACATCGAAAGTTCAGCACCAGTCGCAATTTACTCTGACAGCCCTCAACCGACTTTGGTTGGTCCAATCACCATCGCGGTACCAGGACCTGTTCCGTATGAGAAAGACAGTGCTATCCCGTGGCACTATGGGGCTGATATCTACTGCCAGGGGCAGAAAGTTAACGAAGAAGACATTGACATTGGTAGCTCCGCTGTAGACAATGTTGGAGGGGTTGGTGGCTTCACTCGCAGTGGACGCCTATTTGCACCATCAACATTACGCACGAATACTGAAGCTGAGGCAGCTGCCAAGGCTAAAGGGAAACAGGTATCCACCGAAGAGGTTACTACTGAGGAAGATCCTCCTAAGACCGCATTCGAGAAGGTAGTGGATGAGTTTATGAGGATTATCAAGAAAAGTGACTACAAGGTAGTCGACCAGCTAAATCAGACACCCTCAAAGATCTCCATTCTCTCACTATTGCTGTGCTCTGAGGCGCACAGAGCAGCCTTGTTGAAAGTATTGAATATGGCCTATGTTCCACCGGAGATAACTGTTAACCAGCTGGAGTCGGTAGTTTCCAATGTAAACGCTAGCCGGGGGCTAGGTTTCACCGATAATGACCTGACACCTGAGGGCAGGAATCACAACAAAGCCTTGCATATCACAATGGAGTGCAAATGGGTGGTGCTTTCCCATGTTTTGGTTGATACAGGCTCTTCTCTGAATGTTCTTCCAAAGAAAGCCTTAATGAAGTTGGATTGCGATGGCATCATCCTGAGGCCAAGTAACTTAGTTGTGAGGGCTTTTGATGGCTCTAAGAGAGCTGTTTTTAGCGAAGTTGAGTTGCCAGTTAAGATTGGACCGCAGGTGTTCAAGAGCACTTTTTATGTGATGGATATCCAGCCTGCCTACAGCTGTCTGCTAGGTCGGCCTTGGATTCATGCTGCCGGTGCTGTTACTTCTACCCTCCACCAGAAGCTCAAATATGAACTAGAAGGTCAGATCGTCACTGTATGTGGTGAAGAGGATATTTTTGTTAGCCACCTGTCTACATTTAAGTATGTAGAGATGGACGGCGAGATGCATGAGATGCTGTGTCAGGGCTTCGAAACTACAAACATCAATGAGGTCGCGCCCGAAGCTGTCTTTTCACCTGAGTTTGAGAAGGTCGGGACTTCTATCTCTTCATACAAGCAAGCTGTCGAAGTGGTTAAAGCTGGTAATGCCCAAGGCTGGGGCAAATTTGTGGAGCCAGTCATCAAAGAAGACAAGTTTGGATTGGGGTATGCTCCGGGATCTCAGAAGAATGAAACCGGTACTCTCTCCAGCGGGGGTTTGGTTTCCCCCCCACATCGTCAATGTTGCAGATGAAGACAAGGCTGACAGCGACTGTGACTTCGATAGCTGGATTCGCCCGTGTGTCCCGGGAGAAAAGCTCGACAATTGGTCGTCTGAAAAAACCGTCCGGGTTACTCTGTTGAAAGAGTGATTTTTATTGTTTTCCTTTATTACATGCATAATAAAGTCTTACACTTTGCCCAAGGTGTAACGACTCATTTGTAGGGCCATCCATTTAGTTACGTTTCGCAATTATTTTTATCATCAATAAAGGACGGCTTTTGCAAACAATTTTGTGTTCTCTTTCTTTCAGTTTTTTTTACTTTTTACAAAAAAAATGGCAATGTTTCTTTTTTCGTTTTTCCTTTCTTTCAAAAAAAAATCTCTCATTCTAAGGTAAAGCATGATCCTCCATCATGCAGAGCCGACCACTCGGATCTCACTGCTAACGACACTGCTATGGCCAAGTATGACTTCGACAATCCTATCTATCAAGCCGAAGAAGGGGCTGAGGAAGATTGTGAATTGCCTGAAGGGTCGCCAGATTGTTGAAACAGGAGGACTGAGCTATTATACCTTATCAGGAGGTGGTTGAAACCATCAACGTTGGTACCGAAGACGACAAGAAAGAGATCAAGATCGGGGCCAGTCTACAGGCCGAGAGGAAAGACCGTTGATCATGTACTTGACTGTGTTAGAAAGGTCAATGGGTTGTGTGCTCGGTCAGCATGACGAGTCAGGTCGAAAAGAGCATGCAATATACTACCTTAGCAAAAGTTTACCGACTGTGAACAAAGATACTCATTGCTCGAGAAAACTTGCCGCACTTTGGCATGGGCTGCTCGCCGACTAAGACAGTATATGTTGACTCACACGACTCTATTGATATCAAAAATGGATCCAGTCAAGTATATTTTTGAAAAGCCATCACTTACCGGAAAGGTTACTAGGTGACAAATGATACTGACAGAGTATGACATCCAATACACTTCACAAAAAGCCATCAAAGGAAGTGTCTTGTCAGACTATCTTGCAGAGCAACCGATTGATGATTACCAACCTATGAGGTTTGACTTTCCTGATGAGGACATCATGTTTCTCAAATCGAAAGATTGAGAGGAACCACTCCCGGAGGAGGGGCCTGACCCTGAATCCAAATGGGTTATGATGTTTGATGGGGCGGTCCACGTCAATGGTCGCGGAGTTGGTATAGTGTTGATCACACCGGAAGGGGGTTCATATGCCATTTGGTGCCAGAATAACTTTTCCCTGCACCAACAATGAAGCCGAATACGAAGCTTGTATCCTAAGACTTGAGGAAGCCGTCAATATACAGATTAAAACCCTGGATGTATACGGGGATTCAACTTTGGTCATCAATCAAACCAACGGGAAATGGTATACACCTCAGCCTCATCTGGTTCCTTACAGAGACTACACGAGAAGATTGTTAATTTTCTTTTGAAGAAAACCAATTTGCTGATGCTTTGTTTACCTTGTCTTCGATGATTAAGGTGCTATGCTGGAACTACGTACCCAGAATTGACGTATCTCGGTCAGAGACGAATGAAGAAAGCATTTGGTTAGAAAGTGCGCCCTCGGGGGTATCAAGTCGGTGAATTGGTACTCAAAATATTTCTTCCTCCCAACACAGATCACAGGGGCAAATGGACACCGAACTATGAGGGTCCGTACGTGGTTAAAAGGATTTTCTATGGCGGAGTTTTGATGCTAACAACCATGGATGGCGAAGGATTCCCGTCCCCTATTAACTCAGACGCAGTTAAAAAAAAATACTTCGCATAAAATAGACCCGCTGGACGATAAAAAGAATAGTCCGGGCAAAAAAAGGGCATCCCGACGAACAAAAAAAAAAGAGAATAAAGAGGTTCGGGCAAAAATTAGGGATATAAAAAAAGAGTACACCCGGTGAGTCGAAAACCCAAAAGGGCGGCTCAGGCAAAAATTGGTATCCCGATGGATTAAAAACCCGAAAAGGGGGCGATCCAGGCAAAAGTTAGGGAATAAGCGAATGACTGTGATCTGAGTCATCAGTGTTATATCACTGTTTCATTCAATCCGGCAATCTTCGAAGGTTAAAGATCGACTAATCATCCACTTCAGAAAGTAATATGAGCAGAGCGTCTTGAGGACATACGAGTCATAGCAGAGTCGAAACTCAGTGGGACCCCGTATTGTCATTAGGATAGTTCTCTTTTTATAGCGATCACCTCTTTTCAGGGATCAGCTTCCTGATACCCTCGCCTATTCCTGGCACAAATTTTCTCCCCATTAAGAGTCGAATAATTCAGTTAAAGAGCCTCTTTATTTTTCATTTATCAGTTTGTTTACAAAAATGTCCGAATTTTTGATAAAACATATTGCATATGAACATAATGGTGGCTTTTGCAGATGATTTGCACAGGAAAACATTTAAAATTGCTTTGAATGTGCTTAATCCCGAACGGTGAATTCAAACCGAGTAATTCCCCTGAGGCATACGTGTATTTTTGGTTGCAGGTCACAGGAACCGGATGCCAAGTCATGAATCCTCATCCCTAAGCGGTTGACAAAGTCTCTCCTCAGCAGAGCATGTTCCCCAACAGAGTTGACAGTATCCAGACTGTCTATCCCCAGTGGAGTTGACAGTGTCAGACTGTATCTTCCTAGCAACAGCGGAGTGGTTGCATAACCAACAAATGAGAGGGTGGCGTTCCCAGTGTTCATCTCATTCCCCAGCAGATTATTTTTAACAGATTTGTTAATCCCCAGCTTGAGGGCGATTAGCAAGTTCATATCCCCAGCAAAGGCCGTTTCCTACGACATTTCCCCAAGAAGTGTTTTCCCCACAGACTCTCCTCACAGAGCCTTGCCGAACAAAGTTTCCATAGTTGATACTCCCCCCGCAAGGTCAACTTTTCAAGCAGCCAATTTATTTTTGGTGGCTCATTGGTCCCGGCAGACGGATCATTCCCCACAGAGCATTCAAGGATTGATACAGCGATCTGTTCCCTACCGGAGTTTGCTTCCCCAAGCAGATTTCTTTTTACACCATGCATAACATTTGCATTTGCATGCATATCATATCAAGCATACACATAAGCTGATAAACAGGTTCTTCCAAGCAGACTAAAGAATTACTTTACAACCAAGGTCATGAGATCCAGCCAGAGGATCAAGCGTGAGTGATCCAGCCTGAGAATCGTTTTCCAGTGATCCAGCCTGAGGGTCATTTTGAAGATTCAGCCTGAGAATCGTTTTCCAGTGATCCAGCCTGAGGGTCCATTTCGAAGATTCAGCCTGAGAATCGTGTTCCAGTGATCCAGCCTGAGGGTCATTTCAAAGATTCAGCCTGAGAATCGTGTTCCAGTGATCCAGCCTGAGGGTCATTTCAAAGATTCAGCCTGAGAATCGTGTTCCAGTGATCCAGCCTGAGGGTCATTTCGAAGATTCAGCCTGAGAATCGTGTTCCAGTAAGCCAGCCTAAGGCTCAATTTGAAGATTCCCCAGTGAAGTCGCCTACAAGCTTTATTTCCCCAGCAAGCCCAAGTCTAATTGAGGAGTCGTTAGAACATGTTCTAGCCCGAAGAATATGTACGAAGCCCAAAAGTGGAATATTCTCGAAGCTACATATCTAATATGAAGGTTGGGTGTAGATTTCAAAAGAGGGTCAACCAGCGCATGCCTCAGATGCGGGATCCTAATGACGGGAATTTATCATCAAAACAATCCAGATCTAGCCAGAAGATCGAAGTAGATTCAGCCAGAGAATCGAAACAAAGAAGATCTAGCCAGAAGATCAAAAATCGCAACAATTCAGATCTAGCCAGAAGATCGAAGTAGATTCAGCCAGAGAATCAAAGGAAATAGATTCAGCCAGAGAATCGAAACGGAGGAGATCTAGCCAGAAGATCGAAGAAGATCTAGCCAGAAGATCAAAATCGTATCCAGCCCGAGGATCAAAATTAGTATCCAACCAGAGGACTAAATTGAGTATAGGTTCAGCCAGAGGATCGAAACTCCAGATTAAGCCAGAGGATCGGAAGAAAAATAAACAGCACGGTGTATTTCCGCGTTTTTGTGGTGTTCTCGGAGCGCAAATTTTCGGTCTGTCTTTGGTATTCAATCACAGCTCACCCCGTTTGTCTAATAAGCTGTTCGCTTTCATCCTACTCGGTTTAGCTGATGATTGAATAGGGGCAGCTGTAACACCCCAAAATTTGCCCTCCTCATTCAAGCATTCATTTAGCATTTCATATTGCATTTCATCATGTCAATCAGAATTAGATCCGGAAAAAAAAATGGAAAAAAAAAATAAAACGAAAAAAAAATAATTTTTTTTTTACAAAATAAATAAATAAATAAAAATAATAATAAAAAAATAAATAAAATATAATAATTTTTTTTTGGAATTGGGTCTCTCTCATTTGAGCCCACAAAACCATGAAATTCAGTCTATAAATATCAAGGCTTCACTTGAGAAAAAGGAAGAGAAGCAAAATACTTTGAGGTTTCCTTGGAACAAAACCCTGGACAAAACCTGAAGAGAAACCTGACAGAGAATTCAGAGCAGCCTCCAAACCCTGAAGGGCCTCACGGGTGCAACTCAATTTCAATCAAGCTCTCCAATCAGGTTTGCCTTATTCCCATTATTTTACGCCTTCAATTTGAATGTTTTAAATGTGTGATGTATTATGAATGGGTGAAACCTATGCCTTGAATGTTTAATCACATGATTTCTGAAGTGTATGCCACAGGGTTTGAGGTTTCTGAAACCATACTGTTATCCATGAAAAAAATGCTTATGGTGTTTCACTAACCCTTTTATTGAGTTTTTGTGAGGGCTCACATGACTTTTGCAGGGATAACTTGCGTGGTTTCCCACTTTATTTGTGGGATAACCCCTGGAGGTTCATTCCGATTACCTGTACTGACCCACTTTCTTTGATGATGTTAGCTTGGAAGGATCTCAGGGTTTCCCATTCCTCTAATTGCTGTTACTTCGGATCTTTATCCGCGTGGTACTTTTACATTTTTCCCGCATTTTACTGCTTTCCTAGCTGGAAGACCTCGATAGGAGGCAATGTTTTTGTGTTTACTTTATGCAGGTTCCTTTGTCCAGGGTTAAGAGCTATGAGGTCTTATCCTCATTACCCTTTTGCATGCGCGTTCCTACAATGTAAACAAACCCTTCATTGATTTTTCTTCTCCATAACACACGTTTACTCCTTCTACTACAGGCGAGTAAGTCTCCAAAGGTCGAGCATCCGGTAGATTGCGTAGTGACGTCGTTCGTCCAAAACCCAATCCACAACCCCGTAGTTAGCCGAACTACGGCTTGCTCTGATTCTCATTCCAGATGAGATACGTAGGCATACGACGCGATGTCTTAGCGAGCACACATCCCCCAACCCATAGGTCAGCCGAGCTAGGAAGACTCTGATTCTCATATTCAGATGAGATACGTATGCAGTGGATGCGACATCCGCGCGAGTCATTTTCATTTAACCCTTTTTTTTTGGTAAACAACACAAGATAAACTCACACCCTTTAGACGAAAACTACAAAAGTGGATCCCGTAGAGTACTACGGATGCGTAGGGGTGCTAATACCTTCCCTTCGCATAACCGACTCCCGAACCCAAGATTTGGTTGCGAGACCCCGTCTTGTCCTTTCCTTTTTTAGGTTTACTTCGAGCGTTTCCTTTCCCTCCTTTGGGATGAATAACGCACGGTGGCGACTCTTCTGTCTTTTTCTTTTGCCGGTTGTTTTTTTTTGCGCACTGTATTTTTCAGGTTGCGACACTGGGTTGAATTTTGGTCCTTGAAGCTTATTACCTTTGTTAAGTTATCACTTGCTTGGTTATAACATGCTTGGTAAACATTTGTATATGATGTCGCCTCGACCCATTTTGTGAAGTAGTCAATTGCCACTAAAATGAAACGATGTCCATTCGAAGCTTTGGGCTCAATCATCCCAATCATACCAATTCCCCACATGGAGAAAGGCCATGGGGAAGAGATGAAATTCAATAATGTCGGAGGAACATGAATCTTATCCGCATATATTTGACACTTGTGGCATTTCTTCACAAACTTGCAATAGTCAGATTCCATTGTCAGCCAATAGTAACTTGCTCGCAACATCTTCTTCACCATCGCATGTCCATTGGAATGAGTACCAAAGGAACCTTCATGCACTTCAGTCATCAACAAGTCTGATTCATATCTATCCACGCATCTGAGCAAAACCATGTCAAAGTTTCTCTTGTATAGTATATCACCATTCAAGTAGAAATTGCTGGCTAATCTTCTCAAAGTCTTCTTATCTTTCAAAGATGCCCCAAACGGGTAAATCTGACTTTGGAGGAAACATTTGATGTCGTAATACCACGACTTCTCGTCTTTGATTTCTTCAACATCAAACACATGAGCTGGTCTATCAAGACGTATCACAGACAAATTGGGAACTTCATTCCAATACTTCACTACAATCATAGACGCCAACGTTGCAAGAGCATCTGCCATCTGATTTTCATCTCGAGGGATATGATGAAACTCAACTTTTGTAAACAAAGTTGAAATCCTTCTCGCATAATCTCTATATGGTATCAAACCGGGTTGATTCTTCTCCCATTCACCTTTGATCTGATTTACAACTAAAGTTGAGTCTCCGAAGACACTTAAATACTTGATTCTGAGATTCATGGCCTCTTCGAGCCCCATAATGCAAACTTCATACTCTGCCATATTGTTTGTACACTTGAAAGTCAATCTAGCTGTAAAGGGAAAGTGCGTGCCTTGAGGAGTAATAATCACCGCCCCAATGCCATTTCCATATTGATTAACAGCTCCATCAAATACCATGCCCCAACGGGAACCAGGTTCTGGCTCTTCTTCAAGTAATGGTTCATCATAATGTTTCATTTTTAAGTACAAGATCTCTTCATCAGGAAAATCATACTGCACTGACTGGTAATCTTCAATCGGTTGGTGAGCCAAATGGTCAGCCAAGACACTACCTTTAATCGCTTTCTGAGATCGGTATTCAATATCATACTCTGATAATAACATCTGCCAATGGGAAATTCTCCCGGTTAAAGCAGGCTTCTCAAATACATACTTGATTGGATCCATTTTTGATATCAACCAAGTGGTATGATTTAACATATATTGACGCAGACGCTTAGCAGCCCAAGCCAATGCGCAACAAGTCTTCTCAAGCATAGAATACCGAGTCTCACAGTCGGTGAACTTCTTACTGAGGTAGTAAATTGAAAATTCTTTCTTTCCAGTCTCATCTTGCTGACCTAGAACACAACCCATACTGTCTTCAAGCACAATCAAATTCATGATCAATGGTCTTCCTTCAATAGGCGGAGACAAAATCGGCGGTTCAAGCAAATATTCCTTAATACTATCAAAAGCTTTCTGGCAGTCTTCGGTCCAATCACAAGACTGATCTTTCCGAAGAAGCTTGAATATAGGCGCACATGTGGCAGTCATGTGTGAAATGAATCTTGAGATATAATTCAAGCGGCCGAGAAACCCTTTGACTTGCTTCTTAGTTTTGGGTGCATGCATCTCTTGTATTGCTTTGACCTTGCCAGGATCAACTTCAATACCCTTCTCGCTGACAATAAAGCCCAACAACTTACCAGAACGAACACCAAAAGTACACTTATTGGAATTCAAGCGGAGTTTATACTTCCTCAAACGCTGGAATAACTTCAACAAATGCTCAACATGTTCCTCTTCATCAATTGATTTAGAAATCATGTCGTTGACATAAACTTCAATCTTTTTATGTATCATATCATGAAAAAGAGTAGCCATTGCTCTTTGGTAAGTTTCACCAACATTCTTTAAACCAAAAGGTATCACTCTATAACAGAATGTTCCCCAAGGTGTAATGAATGTGGTCTTCTCCATATCTTCGGGTGCCATCTTGATCTGATTATATCCGGAAAATCCATCCATAAACGAAAAGACTTTGAACTTAGCAGTATTGTCTACCAATATATCAATGTGTGGCAGAGGGAAATCATCTTTCGGACTGGCTTTATTCAAATCTCTATAGTCAACACACATGCGGGACTTTCCATCTTTCTTCGGCACATGCACAATATTTCCCACCCATTGCGGATACTCAGCGGTCACAAGGAAACCGACATCAATCTGATTTTGCACTTCTTCTTTGATCTTTATAGCCATATCATGATGCGTTCTTCTCAATTTTTGCTTGACTGACGGGCATTCTGGCTTCAACGACAATCTATGCTCTACAATCTCAAAATCCAAACAAGGCATGTCTTGATAGGACCAAGCAAACACATCTGAATACTCTCGAAGAAGATCAATCAACCCCTTCTTATAATCTGGACACAGTCGAGACCCAATCTTGACTTCCTTCACATCATCCTCAGAACCCAAGTTGACTAACTCAATCTACTCTTCAAACGGTTGAATGATCCTTTCGTCATGCTCAAGAAGATGAGATAATTCATCACTTACTTCTTCATCACCTTCCTCCTCGGCCTCAAACACAGGGAATTCAAAATTTGGAGAAGGAGAATGATCATTGTATTCAACGGGGTTAGAAACCAACCCGCATAATGATTTGATATTTTGATTTTAGAGAAGTGAATTTGTGACCAAATATTATGCAGATGGACAATTATATTGTTTATTTATGTTTTTTGTGATTACCATTTTCAGAATAAAGCAAAAAGTAAAAACAAACATCATAGATGTGGATGAATAGAATTAATTTTATTAATGATCAATTTGAAAATGCCTAAACAATGTTCGCTTCTCCCTTAGGCATATGAGAAGGATTTTGAAAACATATAAAAGCAATTACTTAGATCGATGCAAAATAATAGGAACATTAACAGCAGTCCAATTGTTGCAAGCCTTTCCATGCGTCACAAAGTTGGTGCAGTCTTCCTCTTTGTCATCCTCTAGCACAACAGCTAAGTGTTGTTCATTGCCATGAATGAACCCTCCGCTACAGAAGCTAAGTTGCATATCTTGAGACCTTGCAGTTGATGAACCTCGCTGAAAACCCAGACCGATTCTGCCTTTGTTGTCGGAGACCTCTACCATGCACCCCCACTGATCAACATTGCCTTCTTCTACAATCTTCTTTGCATTCATCAATGAGGACATAGGTTCCCCAAGTCTCTTTTTAGCAGCAATAGATAAGGCTTGGAACGGAGTTCCAACCTCGTCCTCAGCTTCAACATAAGAGAAAGATGACAGGTGGCTAACCAACAACGCCTTCTCCCCGCCAACGATTACAAGCTTTCCATTTTTTCACAAATTTGAGCTTCTGATGCAATATGGAGGTAATAGCTCCCGCCTCATGGATCCATGGCCTTCCTAACAAGAAACTGTAGGCCGTATGGATATCCATTACTTGAAAAGTAATCTGGAAGTCACTCGGACCTATCTTAACTGGAAGGTCCACTTCACCTATCACTGTTTTACGCGAACCGTCAAAAGCTTTGATGATTACACCGTTATACCTTATAGGCGTTTCTTGATATGATAACTTTGACAATGTTAACTTCAGCAGTACGTTCAACGAAGACCCGGTGTCAACAAGCACATTCGGAAAAACATCATCTTTGTAGTTCATGGAGATATGCAAAGGCAAGTTATGATTTCTGCCCTCCTCAGGGAGTTCTTCATCATAAAAGCTGAGATTGTTCCAGGAAGTGATGTTAGCCACAATATGATCAAACTGATCCACTGTAATATCATGTTCCACAAAAGCTTGCTCAAGAACTTTCTTTAGTGCTTCTCTATGCGCTTATGAATTCATGAGCAGAGACAACACTGAGATCTTTGAGAGGGTTTGGAGCAACTGCTCCACCACATTAAACTCGCTTCTCTTGATCAATCGAAGTATCTCATCATCATCATTAGCCTTCAAATCGCTGGATTCACCAGACTTACCCTTTGAAGTACTAATCGGATCCACATCAGGCACTTCCACCTTCTTACTGACAACTGATTCTTCTTTATCCTTTGGGAACACCGACCCAAACACACGACCACTACGGGTTACCTTGGTAACATCAAAAATTCTCACCACAGAAATGGTCGTAGGCAATGGGACCTCTTGACCATCCTTCATCATCATAACATTATACTGATACGGAACAACTTTATCGGATGAATATGGGATTGGGCCCGCTAACCGTATGACCAACGATGATACTAATCAGTTGTTGATATTGTTACTGTTGCTACTGTCATACTGGATCACCAATCTCTCTGGTTGCTTGAAAACGGGCACTATGACATTGACATCATCATCTACATGACGAGATTGAACAATCTGAATCATGCCATCATCCATCAGTCGTTGGATGTCCCTTTTCACAACTTCACAACCCCTTGAATTAACACTACAAACAACACAACCCTCGTGGTCATGCTCACAATCACTCACCAAGCAAATGTCCTTATGCATCTGCACTAAAGGACCTCCGGATAAAACGAACATCAAAAACCTTAAACTCGCCAGGACAACCATCCACCATATTAACAGAAGAATTTCCATGAGCGGGCAATGGATTTGCTTTCACGATCGGCGCATGGTCCTCAAAGGACATCATTCCACTTTTCATCAGTTTCTGAACCTCATACTTGAATGGGTAGCAATTTTCTATATCAAGTCCGGGTGCCCCTTGATGAAAAGCACAACGGAGTTTAGGTTTATACCACCACAGAAGTGGTTCTGGAGTTTGCGGCGGGTTTCTTGGTTGGATTAGGTTCTTGAGAACTAAAGATGGATAAAGTTCTGCGTATGACATATGAATTGGGTCAAAAGAGACCTTCTTCCTCTAGAAGTTTTGTTGATGATGATTGTTGGTATTGTTGTTGTTGTAGGTGTTTGCTCGTTGTTGCGGTTGTTATTGTTGACGTTGTTGTTGTTGAACTGGTACTGATTGATTATTAGAGAAAATAGGGATAACTGAAGATACTTGATGATGGTGTTGACAGGGTGGTTGATTTTCTCTGATCTGAGGCCTCCTCTGCCTCCCACTGGTTACTGCATTAGCTTCGTTGTCTTTCTTCTTCCCAAAGCTACTGTCGTACCTCTTACTTGGCGATGCCTCATCTTTTGACAAACTGAAATTCTGGTATCAAATATGAGATGTCGAAGGTAATGTCACGACACCAATATCTGAACAATACAAACAGGATAAAGATAAAGAATAGTAATGCAAGAAACACAAGACATTGTTAACCCATTTCGATGCAACTCACCTACGTCTGGGGGCTACCAAGCCAGGAAGGAAATCCACTAAATAGAATCAGTTCAAAGACTCTTAGTAAACAACACAAGTTACAGTCTTTTTCACCTAATCTCTACCCATATGACTTCTACCTAAGAACTCTTAGATATGAGATCCCATCTCACTCCCCCTCAATCACACCAGTGATATTAAACAAGAATTACTTATGAAAAGAAGACACTCTTCAAAGACACACACTTGATCTTACTTAGCAGCTTCAATCAAGTAGACACACACTCATGCTTAAAAGCTTTTAGTGACAAATTACAACTCAAAAATCAGACAAATTCAATCATCTATGGATGAATTGAATGGCTTACAAGTCACACGACCACACAAGACTTAAACCCTTATTCTCTCACAATATTTCGCTCTGTATTTCTTGTGTATCAAATCAGGTTTTCCATGTCCTTTCTATAGAAGCTTTCAGCTTGGCTTGGACATCATAAAACCCTAAAACTATTTCCCATTCAAATCTTCTTATGACAGTTGGTTAGATCTCTTTGGAAAATAAGTTAAATCACATTGTAATCATTGATTGATTGCATTTTCAATTAACTCATCAATCAAACATAGATTGCCATTAAAATCGTAATCACATAACACATAACATTCTGACTGAATGTTTTATGTACAGATGTCATGACATCAGGTCTGATATCCTAGAACAATCCTGCATAATTCCATTTTAAATATCCAACAGGTACATTATATCAGATGTCATGACATCAGGTATGACATCCTGAAACAATCCTGCATAATTGTATTTTAAACCTCCAGCAGGTACAAGACATCTTATGTTAAGACATCATATGTAACATCTTGTGAACACTCTTTGTTTTACCAAAATTGCTGCCAACACTTAGAACTAACACAAACGTCCTTCTCGGACACCTTCCTCAAGCCTCATCCCCATGTTTACCATTTCGGTAAAGTCACTGGGGGAACTAGCAACCATACGTTCATAATAAAATGAACTCAGGGTTTTCAGAAAGATCTTTGTCATCTCTTTTTCCTCCAAAGGAGGAGTGATCTGAGCAGCCAATTCCCTCCATCTTTGCGCGTACTCTTTGAATGTCTCTTTATCCTTCTGAGACATAGACCTCAGCTGGTCTCTATCAGGCGCCATATCCATATTGTACTTATATTGCTTGACAAAAGCCTCCCCAAGTCGTTGAAAGTGCAAATGCTTGCACTGTCCAACCCCATATACCAACAGAGTGCAGCACCGGTCAAATTATCTTGGAAGTAGTGAATTAACAGTTGATCATTGTCAGTTTGGGTAGACATCTTGCGGGGATACATCACTAGATAACTGAGTGGACATGTGTTCCCTTTATACTTTTCAAAGTCAGGCACTTTGAACTTCACCGGGATCTTCACATTTGGCACTAAACATAACTCAGCAGCACTTTTCCCAAACAAATCCTTACCTCTTAATATCTTCAATTCCTTGCGCAACTCAAGAAACTGATCCTTCATTTCGTCCATTTTCTCATAAACATCCGGACCCTCAGACGACTCGGAGTGATAAATAGTGTCCTCTACACGAGGTAAGGTGTGCACAATGGGAGGTGGCACAAACATGACCGGGCTAGATGCCGACATGGAAGCAAAGGTAGGGATGAAGCCTTCAGGCATGAAGTTCGGCGCCATTCCCCAAGGGAATTCGGCAGACATAGCAGGCGCAAAGTGACCAGCAACATGCATGGTAGAGGTAGCCACCTCTAAAATAACCATCCTCTGAGGAGGAGTTGCATGCGTTGGGGAAGATTGGCTCTGAGCAGCCAACACTGACTCCATCATGCCAATCAGTCGGGTAATCTCGTCCTTCAACTCTTTGTTCTCTTGCTCCAAGTGTTCCATGATTCTCAGATGATTGGTGCGAGTGTTGTACCAATGAGTCAGCTTGGCTGAAGCACAGAAAAAACACCAATGAGGCATCTGGCAAAAGAGAAACCTGCTTATGCAAATGATGCATGAAATTCAATGCTTGTTTGTTTATTTCTATTTTCAAGGAACTTACTATATCATTCGCAAATATATATGAGTGCACCAATTTTATATGATCAAAAACTCTTTTTATTTATATAAATTGGAAGGATTACACTGAGTACAATTTCAGAAACCAAATAAAAATACAAGAGAAAAGGAGACTAGTCATCCTAAGGATCCATAACAACGTCAGAAGATCTGGATGAAGGGGCGTACTTCCTTCAAATGCATCGAATCTTAGACTCGAAAGAAGCTTTCATCTGAGTCTTCTCGAGGACAAGCTGGGCATTTTTTTTCAGTATCCAAAAATACATGCTTATGATTTGTTGGTAGCTGCTTCAAATTTACCCCAGTTTTGGGTTCTTCAGTGACATCTGATGGCGGAGGTGGTCTTAAATCTTCCCACTGGTGTGGTTTAGATCTAATCCATTCAGGTTATTTTTCCATCATAGCGAGCACCTCAGAATCCCCCTCATCTTCATCACTTTCAAAAATCGATAAACTTAAGACACGTTCTAATGATGACTGGGGCATATACTTTTCAATTTCTTGAGTAATTACCTGATCTATTATCTCTACAGCGCGGCTTATGCCAATATCATCTTTGTATTGCATTGTCTTCCGCACATCTATCTTTAACTCTTCATCATAGATTTTGAGGGTCATTGTTCCTTCCTCTATGTCTATCATACATTGTTCTGTCTCCAAGAATGGTCTACCTAATATGAGAGGAATCTCCTAATCTTCAGGCATTTCCAGAATGACGAAGTCAACTAGGAAAAAAAACTTGTCAATTTTTACAAGAACGTCTTCCACAACCCCATAAGGTCGCCTAACAGAGCGATCCAAAAACTGGAGTGTCATTCGAGTATCTTGAGCGGTGCCAATGCCTAATTTCTTATAGATGGATAGTGGCATCAAGCTTACACTTGCTCCTAAGTCAATCAGAGCCTTCTTGAATTTTCTATCACCAATAGTGCATGGAATAGTTATCGATCCCCTGTCTTTCTTTTTCACTGGGATTTTCATACCTTGAAGAATGGCACTACATGTTTCAGTTAGGATGATTGGGTCTATATCGGTGGAACGCTTTTTGGAGATAATATCTTTCATGAACTTGGCATATATTGGCATTTGTTCCAATGCATCAGAAAAAGGGATGTTTATTTCAAGCTTTTTGAACATTTCTAGTAACCTCTCAATTTCTTTTTCATGTTGATCTTTCTTCTTCTGTCTTGGAGGGTAAGGGAGTTTGATGACTGGTTTTGGAACTTTTTCTTTCTCCTTGACAGGTGGCAGTACGACATCTTCATCTTGGTCCTTGGTTTACTTGATTTCTAAATCCACTTTTAACAATCCATCTTCCTTCATATTGTTTTCTTCCGTTGACTTCCCACTTCGGGTTACGACATCGTTAACATTGTTATGTTCCCAGGAATTTGTTACCGTACCACTGGGTAGGGTCCCCGGGGCTTGAGAATTTGAAGCTAACTGTTGTGCTATCTGACCCATTTGGACTTTGAGATTTTTTATGGAGGCAATGGTGTTTTTCTAATAGGTTCTGGTTTCTTCTTGAAATTTCATGCAATGGACGACGAATTTTTCAACGACGATTTCCCGTTCAACCCTTGTAGGTGCCTATTATTGCTGTTATTGTATATACTGAGTCTGACATTGCCCTGTACCCTGTTGTGGAACATTACCTCTTTGATCTTTCTAGGAGAAATTTGGATGATTCTTCCAACCTGGGTTGTAAGTGTTGGAGTATGGATTATTCTGCTTCAAGAATTTGATTTCTTCATTTTGTTGGGGGGTAGCAAAGCAATAGACCGTGTGATGAGGTCCATTACAGATTTCAAAAGTGATAGCCTGAGCCGACTGGACTTAAGCTATCTGTTGAGTGCCTATATTCATAGCTTTCAACTTCTTGTCTACTTCGGCAGCAATTGTGTCTTCCAGACGAATTTTATTTGTCTCTAATTTCAGATCAATTACCCCTTTTGACTGACTAGTACACATGTCGTATAGTTCTAGATGCTCATTGGCAGCTATTGCTTCAATAATCCTATTAATACCAGTGGTTGTTAATAACGCGAAAATACATTGTATATTTGCCTTGATTTACATTCAAAAATCGTACCACTTTCATTTATATTCTGATGATTCCGCAAGTGTTTGAGTTATTTTATAGGTATTTCAATTCCCATGTTTAAATGAGCAAAGTATAGAAAAGGAAAGAAAAGAAGAAGAAACAGAAGAGAAAACAACAGAAAAGCAGAAAATACAAATCCTGTGCATGTGACGACCGTCACAAACCCTGTCACGACCGTCACGCCCTGGGTGTCACAAACGTCACAGGCCCATCACGACCGTCACAAGGCCAAAAGCACGTAATGGAATTTTTCAACAGAAGTGATCCACACGCCCATTGTTCTCGCTCCTCAGCCCACTTTCCCGTGAATTTCTCACTCAACCAAGTCACCCTTATTTCTCACAACTGCCAAGACCAAATGGAGAATATAAAAGGATGGAAGTCAGAAACCTACGGGCACACTTGATTTTCCTCCCTGAAGCCAGCTTTCAAGATTTTTCTCTACAATTTATTTTCTACAGCAATTCTGTTTTCTACTATTATTTTTCTTCAGCAATGATGTTTTCTTTTACCGCAATTTCGTTACCGTTCCGTTCAGAGTTTCCGTTTTCCCTTTCCCTTTCCGTTTTTCATTTAGCCAAAGTAGTAGTTGTAGGTGTTTAATTGGCTGCATTAGATGGTAAAACACTAGCTGGATTCTAATGTCTTGACTGATGTCATGACATGGTGTGTATGTGTGACTGCACTGTAGGTTAGAATATCTAACTGTACTCTGATGTCTTGACTGATGTCATGACACACTTGAGTAGTTACTACAGGATTAGCTAATACAGGATTTATTGAATGTCAAACTGGATGTTGTGACATTCATCCCTGTCAGCAGATACTAAGGAATAGAACAGCTGGTGTTCTGTTAGAACTTAGTATTTATTTCCAGTCTGGTTATCAAGGAAATACCAGACCTGGCATAAGGCCTACTGTCTGAATGTCAAACTGGATGTTATGACATTCATCATTGACAGCATATACTGAACAATAGACAGAGTGGTGTTCTGCTATACTTCAGCATGTTTCTTAGTCTGTTCTTCAAGAGGATAACAGAACTGACTTAAGGCAAAATGTGTAAATGTCAAATTGGATACTTTGACATTTATTAATGTAAGCTGTTACTGTAGTATGGTCATTTTGGTCATATACAGGTCAGCAAAATTGTACAGTCTGTTTTCTGGAAAAACAGACTTAGCATATGATCCTTGATGTCAAGCTGAATGTCGTGACATTCATTCCTGACAGCATATGCTATATTGTAGGTTGTTCAGTTTTCTGTTTCAGCTTTTTCTCAGGCTATTCTTCAGGGATTCAACTGCTGAGAGAAAATCCAGGAAATCAACAACCAAGCTACATTTAATGAACCTAACAAATAGCCTATTTGTTAGTAACCTAGATGTGGAATTTAGGGGAACTCGCGTGACCTTAAATTCAGGAGAATACAAGTGCAAAGGCCCAAGTACTGCAATATAAAAGGAAGTCGTTCCTTCATTCAGAACTGGGGATTTTGAGATGTGAAGATTTAGTGTGTCCATCATACTTCACTGCTATATTTTTGTGAGTCTTGTATTAGACATATCTTGTAAGCCAAGCCATTATCACGTAGATGATTGCTTTGGCATAGGGTGTTCATTGAGTTGTAAGTGTTGTGTCGCTCAAAGCTTTTAAGCGTGAGTGCTGTGTATCTTGATTAAAGCTGTTAAGCACAATCAAGAGTTGTTTGAAGTGTGACTTCAAAATTGTCTTTAATATTGATTAAAGGTAGTAATCACTGAGGTGATTGAGGGGGAGTGAGTAGGAACTCTGATCTTAGAGTAAGATTGAAATTGCATTAGGTAGGGATTAAGTGAAGAGTTGTAAACGGGTGAGTTTAGCTTTGAATTAATACTACTGATAGTGGATTTCCTCCCTGGCTTGGTAGCCCCCAGATGTAGGTCATGTTGGACTGAACTGGGTAAACAATTACTTGTGTTATTTACTGCACTTACTTTTAAGTTCTGCATAATTCTTGTCTGCGCAGAATTGGATGTCATAACAACCCGTGTGACATCTAAAGTCTGATAACTAGAATTTCAGTAGTTTCCTACACCGGGGAACTACTGCAATTTATTCAATTTAGTTTAAGCCATTATTTCGAAGAAGCAGAATCCTACCGACCTGTGGAGGACTGCTCAAGTACTTCAAGATTCAGCATATTCTATTAACCTAATCTCCAGGTTTTTTATTTAATTATTATTATTATTATTTCTTTATGATTATTATAATCATGTTTTCTTTATTGTTGATATGTTTATGTTCGTCTGTGTTTGCGTTATTTAACATGTCCGGCTAAACTACCGGTATCGGTATGTAAATAATTTAATTAGACGGGATTTAATAATAATCGGTGTAAAACTTCTCTTCTCAAACAATATTTTTGGCTGTGGTTTTTAATTTAAATTTAATTAACTTTGTCACGAGAGTGAGAAGCTATTTAATACGGTTTTGCCACGAGAGTGGGAAATTAACTAAGGTGAGAACCGACAATCGCGAGAGCGTGAGGGTCGAACTGGATAGTAAAAACTAGGCATTGATTTTAAAAACAGCGAGAGCACTTTAAAAGCAATTAGAACTTATTTATTTTCAAAAAGTATTTTTAACTTCAAATGGGACAGCGAGAGCGTACATTCTGACTTAAAAGTATAATCTGAGTCAACAATCACGAGAGTGTGAGATAAAGCCTTTTAAATGAGTATTTTCTACTAAAATACATTTTGTAATTAAAATATACACCGATGACTTATCGAATCCCTAACGATTAATGCGTTGCATACTGATATCCTCTATTAATATTTTCTTAAAAACTTAACTTCCTTTAGATTTAATTTTTATTCAACCAAACCTCTAAAAATATCTCCTTAGCTAAACATAGTAACATCGATAGTATTAGTTTGACCATCGGTCCCTGTGGGTTCGATATCTTTTAAAACTAAAATGACTAGACTGCACACTTGCAGTCAAGTACCCGATAGACTATATTCTATATACAGTCACGAGACGTATCAGCTGTTGAAAAATTTGTTGAGCCACCAACTGCTGTATCAATCAACTGTTTTATTTTTATTTTCATCCCGTTAACGAACATCTGCATTTGTTTAGTCTGATCCATGTTATGCGTTGGACATGCTACTAAGACCCTTTTGAATCTTTTGTAGGCGTCTCCCAATGATTCGCCATCCTTCTGTTTGAAATTAAGGATTTCATACCTTTTTCTCAGGAATACTGATGCTGGAAAGTACTCATTTAAGAATACAGTTTCCATCTCTTCCCATGATGTGATACTGCCGGCTGGAAAAGAGTAGAACCATTCTTCCGCATCTTTAGCTAAAGTGAACGAGAACATTCTTGATTTTTTTGCTTCATCAGTATGACCATCAATTTTCAACGTGGCGCTCATGGTCAGAAATCTTTACAGGTGTTCGTTGGCATCTTCATTAACCTTTCCGGTGAAAGATTTTCTTTCCAATTGATTGGTTGTGCTAGGATGCAGTTGAAAATTAGTCACATTCAACGGTTGGTTGACAATGGTCAGTCGACCACCTGGTGCTTTTGCACCTCTATAGTCACCTAGGAGTCTTTCCGGAGGTGGAGGAGGTGGATTTGGAGGAACATCAGCCATTGGTTCTTTGAATTCGGCGTGATCATAGGTACTTTCTTCTTTGGAATCCACTCTTACGTTCCTGCGTCTTCGGCGAAGTGTTCTCTCGATCTCTGCATCAAAAAGAAATTCAGCTGAGGGTTCTCATCGCATACACAAATTAGTAAATTATAAATGATAGAAAAATAATTTTATTGCAGAGCAACAAATTTTAATTGAATTTAAAAACTTGATAGGAAAAATAGCAAGTGTACTATTTTGCCTATTATAGTAATAACGGGGAAATTCCCCATATGTCGATCTCAAGGACTGCACGTCAATATCGAGTACAAATTATCATTCAATTAAACAAAAAGTATGAATTGGGTTTTTAGATTCAAAATTATAAAAATAAAGGCAAAGGCAAATAAGAATGAAAATAAGGGTTTGCAAGGTAAGAGGAACAATGCCAGGGAAGGTGTATGATTTATCCCTGTAACAACTCTGAGTCACTATTGCATCAACAAATATCAATTACTACCAGTTCTGAAGGGTATTTTCTCCCAAGTCCTTGGTGAGAAAACCTTTAATCAATCTACCCTAATTTCTATGTCCATAGGCAATTAAGGTGAAGTTAAGCTTTACTATATCAAGAACACTCTGGTTCATACAGGGTATCCCTAGTCCTAGGTGATATCTACTGCAGAGTATCCTTATGAAAACCTTATCAATGGCGGTCCAGCTTAATTGATAACCAAAAAACAATCTCGATTGGTCCGAAAGAGAAAACATTAAACACATCAAAAGGTTACTGTAAGAATAATATTATAAATGCAAAAGTATACTCAAATTCATTACGATTCTAAAACAGGGATACCCCCTAGCATTTGGGGGGTTTAGCTACTCATATTGTTCAAAACAAATGCAATATAAAAATTACCCATTACAATTATTTGGATGACTTCGATCTTCAATCGCTTCCGCTCATGAAAACCTTCAGCTATCCGAACTCCTTGCTCTATGTAATACTTGATTGCTTGACAATAATGTGTTTTGCCTCGTTCCAAGATGATCTTTTCTTCGGTAGAAGATTCTCTTATATAGTGAAAATAGGTGGACATGTCCAAAAATCTCTCTGTAAGCCCGATACTCAAAAGCCCGATGAAAAGGGAAAATTTTGGTCTTGGGATGACACGGGTGGCCGTTCAGCTCACTGCTTCCCGTGACACGCCCATTGTGCTTGACACGGTTGGGGATAAGGCCTGACACGACCCGTGTCACCTGATACGGGTGGCCGTGTCAGGCTACTATTTTTCCTTTCATGCTCCTTCTGCCTGACACGGCCCGTGTCAGGTGACACGGGTGGCCGTGTCAGGTGACACGGGTGGCCGTGTCAGGCCTCCTGTACCGAGGTTTTTCCATTCCTTTGGTTGCCGGAATTTCGCACTGTCTCGCTCCGAGTTCCTCGGTTCTTCTACCTGGACCTGTTGGAAAAAACACAGGCATCCCACGCGTAAAATCACAAAAATATAAGTAAAATATGACAATGAATGGAAATTCTTAATTATTATACGGGAAGTAAAATTGCCTTGAAAAGTACCAAAATGCTTGCACAGTGTCTCAAAATCCTCAGTTTCTTGTCGGATCAGTAACGAAACTTAATGAAAATGGTGACTGATCAACACACACCATAGAGGATGAAGCTAAATCATAAACAATGGCTTAGTCTAGAACCAAAAGTTATGGACAAGTGAATATTGAGGGAACCTTTGATCAAGCAGACAAAACCAAGCACCATAAAGGATTGAGAGCTATGTAAAATTAAGGTTAGGAGGCAACACAGTGAATGATATGCCCCATTAGAGTTTATGAAACCTCAATTAGGTAAGGACTCCTTGGATTAGGTTTTTGCTACATAAGTTAGGCTAGTAACAAAGAAACCTTTTGATAAGACACCCAAGCTTTGAGTCTATGCATCATACCCTCTTGTTATCGATGCTAATGAAGGTTTTTAAACTGCCCGGACAAAATTGGGGTATGACAAGATGTAACTCTCCTATCCCCATAGTATTGATGATAATTCTTTTCCACATAACAGAGCTAGTGTTATACTTATTGATCTTTATCTAAGTTAGAGCTCTTCTCTATGGTGATGTAAAGTTGTCATACTTGTGGGTGACTAGTTGAGTGTTCTCCTTAAAATGAAAAAATGTCTTTTCCTTAAAAATGAATCAAAACAAACATCTTTGTTATTTTACCACAAACTACGAGATTTTGATCCTCCATTGCACTTTGTTGGTACGTAGGCATAAGGCTCGGAAAGTCTTGGAAAACACAAAATTATAAAAAACATTTCTTTCTCATCTCCCTAATCTTTTGCAAACAACACAATTTTTAAGCCAAAATGCACAGACTTTCAAAGAGGTTCCTATAGAGTACTATATATTTTTAGGGTGATGATATCTTCCCTTTGTATAACTAACCCCCAAACCCTTATCTTTTTTTATTAGTGTTGTTTTATAACTTCTTTGGGTTTTGTTTATTCTTTTTCCCTCTCCTTTGGAAATAATAAAACCGTGATGGCGACTCTTGCTTTATGAGTTAAGTTAATCAATAGGTTAATCTCAAAAAATTTACCACTACAGAAAAGTGGCGACTCGGTTGGGGAATAGTCCCTAGTGGGTTTAGCCCATCTTTGTTTACCTGTGTACATTATGTTTGTTGTTATTTGTTATTCTTTGTTCTGTCTGGTACTTGATGATCTCTGTATGGTGAGATAAGTCCTATACCCGGACTTGAGTGCTCTTATGATAGGAGGGTGGTATAGTCTTGTTTGGCTTACATGGAGTTAATCCTTAATTAGATAACTTGAGATCCCTCACTCAGTGGAAGCCCCTTTGGGATTACTGATGTCTTACGAGTAGTCATAATTAGCATTACTTTTTCCGACCTGGGAGCCCGAGAATATGAGGACCTTAGAACCCTTAACCCATCCTGGCCTTTTAGGATGTAGTGCGGTGGCTATTCAGGTGCAGACTTGAATTAGTTGTTATGTGATACTATAGTCGGACGAGTTTCTCTTGAGAATATTATTGGTTGACGAGTAGTCGTGTAAGCCGGTAATATCCAAAATATGGAATTATGACTTTGGGAACTTTTTAGAACCTTGTTCTACATGTAATTATACACTTAGTACATACCTTATGGGTTGGTTCTTACCCTTGGCTCTATGCTTGTGACTCTGAACCTTTGAACCTTGCTTGCATGCCTTGTGTGATCTTGTTTTTAGTTGTTGCATCATGCACTCATTGCATTCATGAGAATTTTTCTCATTTTTTAAGGAACTTAAATAATTTTCTTTGAAATTCTGGTATCAGATATGAGATGTCGAAGGTAATGTCATGACACTAATATCTGAACATTATAAACAAGATAAAAGATAAAAAAACAATAGTACAAGTGACACAAGCAATTGTTAACCCAGTTCGGTGCAAACTCACCTACGTTTGGGGGCTACCAAGCCAGGAAGGAAATCCACTAAACAAAATTAGTTCAAAGACTCTCAGCAAACAACTTCAAGTTACAGTCTTTTCACCTAATCTCTACCCGTGCGACTTCTATCTAAGAACTCTTAGATAAGAGACCCTACTCACTCCCCCTCAATCACATCAGTAATGTAAAAACAAATATTACAAAGAAATAAGACACTCTTCAAGAACACATACTTGATCTTGCTTAACAGCTTTAACCAAGTAAACACACACTCATGCTTCAAAGCTTAGAGTGGACAAACGACAACACAAAAGTCAATCCAATTGAATCATCAATAGGATGAATGAATGGCTCATAATACACAAGCTCACACAAGACTAAAACCCTAAATCTATTTTCCTTTCGTATCTTCTTCTTGTGTGTAAAAATCAGGTTTTACATGGCCTTTAAATAGAAGCATTTGAATGGGCTTGGACATCATAAAACCCTAAATCTATTTTCCTTTTGTATCTTCTTATTCACGACAACTGATCATATCTTATTGGAAAATAAATCAATTTGATTTTAATTACTGCTTGAATGGCGCGTTCAATCTCCACATCAATCACACACAAATTTGCATGAAAAGCGCAATCACAAGATACATAACATTCAGACTGAATATTCTATATACACATGTCTTAACATTGGGTTCGACATCTCAGCTAAATCCTGCACAACCATATTTGAACATCCTGCAGGAAACTGATATCACATGTCAAGACAACACTCGTGACAACTTGTGATAACTCTAGGTTTTACCAAAATTGATGCCAACACATAGAACACACAAACTCCCCCTTTGGCAAATTTTGGCTAAAATATACATCAGATCATACGTTTCACAAGAAAATAATCACAGTATCAGTTCAACAACAGAAGTAAACAAACATACATTACTAGTAAAAATAGCAACTAGTAAACACACATGCGCTTGTGCTCAGAACACACCACCTCCCCCTCCAGCTAGCACTTGTCCGCTCAACACAGACAAAACACTTCCCCATCTAACATCACCTTCAACATCACCTGTAACATACAGATCATCTCCAAAATCATCTGTAGCATACAAATCATCTCCAACATCATCTGTATCATACAGATCATCTCCAACATCATCTATAACATCTTCTAATGCATATCATATAGTATAACGTAGCTACTTTAGCTACTTCTCCCCCTTTTTAGCCAAAAGGGACCAAAGAGACAAAATAAATGTCTATTTAGTCAATCACACAGAATGTCAAAGGTTAAGTGTTACATATCCAAGAACATACACAACTTTAAACAAGCTGAGATAAAATCCAGCAAACCAAAAAAAATCCAAAAAAATACACATCAAAGCAGCAGAACATGACTGCCAACAAAGAAACCAGAACATCCATCACATCAAAGAAAAAAACACCATCAGAAGAATGGTGGCCAACTTCAAAAGAGATAATCAGAGGAGCTTGAGCTTGTATCTTCATCAGCATCAGAAACAGAATTGCCACTTGTCTCATCTTTAGTTACAGACCTCTCACTAGAGGTTTGGGCTTCAGCTTCCTTGGCCTGTCCAATATTCTCACCTTCCGCTTGCTCCAAGCTTGCAATCAGAGCTTCCAACGCTTCTTTCCTGGCTGTTGCTACCCTTATCCCTGTATCCAACTCTTTACAAGTTTCCTTCAGCTCAACAATAAGACCACCTTTTGAGGCTGGCTTTTTCCCAGCAGATGTCATGACAATGTCTTCAACATGACTGCCTTCAAACAATTTGTAGTGTACTGATAGAGGAGGTTTTCTTCTACTTGGAAGGTCATTTGTACTCAGAATCCCAAGGTTTTGACTCAGGATAATCCCATAAATCATTGAGGGAAAAGCTATAGACAGCTTTAATGCATTAGTAGAAGCATGCTTGAGAATTTGTTCAAACATAAATCTACCATAATCAAATTTCAGCTTGGTTCCAACAGCAAAGATAAATCTTCCAAGGGCATTTGAAATTGTGGAAATGTGGTTGGTAGGAACCCAATTTGCAGACCCTATTTTATGCAATATGGCATACTTAACAGTCAGCTTTCCAGTAGGGAGATGCTTTTTACTAGGCCACTCCTTCACCTGTCTTGCTGTAATTTCTCTATAGACCTCATTGTTTGTGGTTTTCAATTCACATGCACCTTCTGTACCTCTTCCCAGAAACTTGTTAATCATAGTGGGAGAAAATGTGATACACTGCCCTCTCACAAAAACTTTACAAAATTCCTTGTTGATTTTATCAGCAATATCTTCAGGAATGTTGACAATGAATTCCTTAACCAATCCCTCACAGCACTGAGATAACCCAACCACAGTCTTCATTAACCTAACATTTTTAATTAGGTCCATGACCTCTTTGACCTCAACAACATCCTTGCCTAACTCTCTCTCTACAGCCACCCTTCTTTGGATCACAAACTTCCATTTTGCTGCTCCATCTTCAAGATGAAAAGAGATATTGTCCAAATGTACAACAAAAACTTTCACAGGGGACTTCCTCACAGTTGTCCTCTTCACAGGGGAAATGTCAGGGACATCTTCTTCAACATCTTCGTCAGACTCAGAAACTTCTCTCACCTTCCTCTTCTTCACATCAACTTTGCTCCAAGATTTTGAGGGACCTACACCAGTAGTCTTCTTAGCTGTTTTGGCTGACATCATTTCAGCCATTGACCTACCTTTTCTAGTCTTCATCCACTTAGCCACACTAGGCTTTAAGTGATGAAGTAAACTATCATCTTGATCATCAGACCTTGAGTGGGGCATGCAGAAGCAGATGCATCCATGGGATGGTTTAAGTCAGGAGTGTCGCCTGGAATAACAGACAGAGGAATCACATCCAAAATTTCTTCATCAAGAAAGTCCATTGAAGGCATTCTATCCTTGTGAGTAGGCTTAGTAGTTTTTGAACCAGATGGTGTTTGATGTTGTGGCATCTTGTTGTTTTTGTGGAAAGATTTCAGTTGCCCTAGCAGAGGAGTTTGAGGAAGATGCAGGGAGTTGGAAATGTTTGAGTAGAGGTTGCGTGTGAAAAGGTAATAGATGGTATTTCCAATACTAGGTGATGATTTACCATAAATAGGGCGCTTTATTTTAAGTAAGCAGACAATAATTTGACTACCTTTTCCACTCCAAATTAATTGCTACAAATTCTCATAAATACAAATCCCTAATTTCCCTCTTAGAAATTCAAATTGATTTACATCCAAGGCCTTTGTAAAAATATCAGCTAACTGCATCTCAGTAGCAACATACTCTAGGGCTATAATTTTATCTTCCACTAGTTCTCTAATAAAATGGTGTCGAATATCAATATGTTTTGTCCTGCTGTGTTGAATAGGATTCTTAGAAATATTTATAGCACTCAGGTTGTCACAGTATAAATGTCATGACATCTTGCGTGACATTGTATTGAGTCAGCATCTGTTTCATCCATAACAGTTGAGAACAACTACTGCCAACTGCTATGTATTCAGCTTCAGCAGTGGACAGAGACACACAATTTTGTTCTTACTAAACCATGATATTAAGTTGTTCCCCAGGAAGAAGCATCCTTCTGTTGTGCTTTAACTATCATCAACACTTCCAACCCAATCAACATCACAGTATCTAGTCAGCACAGATCCAGATCCATGAGTGTACATCATCCCATAGTCACTAGTGACATTGACATATTTCAGGATCCTTTTCACTTGGTTTATGTGACTCACCTTTGGTTCAGCTTGATATCTAGCACACACACCTACAGCAAAAGCAATGTAAGGTCTGCTTGCTGTGAGATATAGAAGACTCCCTATCATACTTATGTAGAGACTTTGATCCACACTGACACCATTTTCATCTTTAGAGACTTTCATATGAGTAGGAGCAGGTGTCCTTTTGTGACTTGCATTCTCCATGCCAAACTTCTTAACAATATTTTTGGCATATTTGCTTTGAGATAGACAGATAGAATCTTCCATCTGCTTGACTTGTAGCCCAAGAAAATAGGTTAGTTCTCCAACAAGGTTCATTTCAAATTCATACTACATTTGTTTAACAAAATGTTCAACCATCTTATTTGATATCCCATCAAACACAATATCATCCACATATATCTGAGCCACCATGAGTTTTCCTCCTTCATTTTTGACAAATAAGGTCTTATCAATGCCTCTCTTCCTGTATCCATTGTCAATGAGTAACATTGTGAGTCTATCATACCAAGCCCTAGGAGTTTGTTTCAACCCATAGAGGGGTTTCCTCAACTTATACACATGCTTTGGAAGGTTTGGGTCTGTAAACCCTTCAGGTTGTTCAACATACACTTCCTCATTTAAGTAACCATTCAAGAAGGCACTTTTTACATCCATTTGGAACAGTTTAAACTTCAGAATACATGCCACTCCGAGCAGTAGTCTAATGGACTCCAGACGAGCTACATGGGCAAATGTTTCATCAAAGTCAACTCCTTCAACTTGAGTGTATCCTTGTGTTACCAATCTTGCTTTATTTTTAGTAACCACCCCTTGTTCATCAGATTTATTCTTGTAAACCCACTTTGTTCCAATAACATTTATTCCTTCAGGTCTTGAAACCAATTCCCATAATTCATTTCTCTTGAATTGGCCTAACTCTTCCTGCATGGCATTGATCCAGAATTCATCAGTTAAGGCTTCTTTGACATTCTTGGGCTCAATCTTGGACACAAAACAACCATGTGAGATCACTTCCCTTGATCTAGTGGTGACCCCTTTATTCGGGTCTCCTATAATGAGATCTTTCGGATGATCCTTCTGAATTCTGATAGAGGGTCCCTTATTAATTTTATCAGCTTTAGGTTCAGCTTGAGTGGGTTCACTCTCATTACTTTTGTCTAGGAGATCAATTGGCCATCATTCAGAGCTGTTTCAACATCGTCTGTGACATCAGTCTATTGGTCATCAACAACAACATTGATAGATTCCATCATTACTTTTGTTATGGAATTAAAGACCCTAAATGCTCTGCTGTTTGTTGACTAACCCAGAAATATTCCTTCATCACTCTTGGGATCCATTTTCCTTCTTTGTTCACGATTAGTCAGGATATAACATTTACTACCAAACATATGGAAGTATTTGACAGTAGGTCTTCTTCCTTTCCAGACTTCATATAAAGTAGTTAGAGTCCCTTTCTTCAAGGTTAATCTGTTATGAACATAGCAGGCTGTGTTCATAGCTTCAGCCCAGAAGTGGTAGGGCAACTTCTTAGCATGAATCATAGCTCTGGCGGATTCTTGGAGAGTTCTATTTTTCCTTTCTACCACACCATTTTGCTGAGGGTGTAATGGGAGATGAAAACTCATGACTAATTCCTTCAGATGAACAGAATCCAGCAAATTTACTGTTCTCAAATTCTTTCCCATGATCACTTCTGATTCTGATAACCTGACTTTCTTTTTCTCTTTGAAGTCTTAGGCAAAGATCTTTGAATACCTCAAATACATCAGATTTTTCCCTTATAAAATTTACCCAGGTGTATTTGGAGAAGTCATCCACCACCACATAAGCATACATTTGTCCACCAAGACTTTCCACCTGCATAGGTCCCATCAAGTCCATGTGGAGAAGTTCCAACACTTTGGATGTGGTGTCATGTTTGATCTTCTGATGTGACATCTTTGTCTGCTTTCCAATCTAACACTCCCCACAAACTCTTCCTTCATCAATCTTTAATTTTGGGATTCCTCTGACAGCTTCAACAGATATAATCCTTGAAGGTGAGAAAAATAAGAAAGGGGGGTTTGAATTGTTTTGGAAAATAAGCACTTTTTCAGAATAAGACCACACAAGGAATTTATACTGGTTCGCTTATAACACAAAGCTACTCCAGTCCACCCGGCCAAGGTGATTTCGCCTTCAATAAGGACTTAATCCACTAATCTTGAAAGATTATTACAACCAACGTCTAAGAGATGGATCTCTTAGTCCTTTCAAGTATACAGACTGCGTAGAGTCACTTGAGGAAATAAAGTAATAGATAAAAAGACTTTGTAATCTAGAGTGCTTCTAGGATAAAGCAAATATTACAACAGTAAGAACAAAAGAATGTTTCACGTTCTAAGCAAAAGCTTCGAGAAAGATTGAGAGAGAGAGAAGAAAACGTTTATGTGCGTTGGTGTGTCTCTCAATGCTGTTTGCTGTCCTTTATATAGAGATGAAAGGACCGTTGAAATTGATGGCAGATATTTGATCTTGAATAGGAATTAATGGCATAACTTCTGTTGTTTCTTGCCAAAACAACTTTGTCTCCCTGAATAACTTCTTTCCAATAATATTTCCTTTCCATTTAAATTCTAAGTAGACGTTACTCTTTCTGATTTAGGAAATCCATAATCAAGGTCTATGTGACTCTGTTGATCTGAGATCTTGCTATGTGGATTCGGAGCTTCTGATGTTTTGATCTCTTAGGGTTCTAATGATGTCTTCAGATGACGCTGAGAGCTTCTGGAATTTAGATATACCTTTGTTCAGAGTCAGAACTTCTAGAGCGTACTCCTTGTTCAGATGCCTCTGATGTTTTTGTTGTTGTGCTCAGAGTTAGAGCTTCTAGAGCGCGTTTCTGCTTCAGATGCTTCTGATCTTCTGGTCATTTGTATCTGATATGATTTTGTATCTGATGACGCAATCATATTCCTTTCTTTTTATTTAGATTCCTGCACACTTAGAAACTTTTTGTTAGAGTGCCATTTTTGGTTTCGTCCTTTGTTATCATCAAAATCTTGGAATCTGTTGTAGAACAATTTTTGTTCTTACAATCTCCCCCTTTTTGATGATGACAAAACAAACTCAGTTAGCAGATGAAACATTAAAAAATATCAGATCATATAGAAGTGAGCTCCCCCTGAGATAGGCTAGAGAGTTCAGAAGTTCTTACCAGAGCTTCCAAGCAATGAAGTTTCGATACCTTCTGCAATTTCTTAAGTCCAGAGTTAGATGAATTTATTTTTAAGGAATAGTATGTTTGCAGAGTGCTTAGGGTATTAGGAAATTTTTCATCAGAGCTATATTTGATTTCTCCCCCTTTTTGTCAGAATAAAAAAGACTTAAACAAAATAATCAACAAAACATTGTATATATTCAGATAACAGACATCAGAGATAATGGCAAGAAAAACAAACATCAGAAACAAAGATAAGCAAGGCAACAAGCAAAAGATCCTAAGTGCCTAAGGGTTGGGAGGAGGAGGCATTCTCTGAAGCAGTTGAGTCAGCAGGTTCTGGATATTGTCGTTGACGGTGTCCTGTTTGTCCATTCTGGTTTTGAGTTCCTTCTGGTCTTTCTGAAGTTCTTCAAGTGTCTTGAGAACCATAGGAATGACAGTAAAGGACTCCCCCTGAGTCAGAGCACTCTGTTCTTCAGCAGCTCTAGCTTCAGCTTCTGCAGCTGCCTTTGCTTCAGCTTCAGCAGCAGCAGCGGCATCGTCAGCTAGAGCTTTGGCCTCAGCTTCCTTGGCCCTTTGGATTTCTGCTTGTCTGGCTCTTTCTTCTTCTTGCCTTCTGGCTTCTTCTTCAGCTTCTCTGGCCAGACGCTCCTGTAGTCTTGCCTCAGCATCTCTGATGAAGTTGTTTCTGACTTGCTCAGAGATGTGCTTCAGCTTGAAGGCCTCAGAAGTCATCCAGCCAATGACTCTGTTCCAGTGTGTCCTCACAGAGTCAGGATCATCACTGATGCCAGAGTTTATGGTCAGAGACTTGACCTTTTGTACTGAAGCCCCTGCGAACAACATAATGGCTTCCTCTAGGGTAGGCAAGGAATGTTCAGGTTCAGATGTTTGAGGTGGAGAGGTTTGAGGGCTTAGGTTTAGTGTTTGGGGTTCAGGTTCAGGTTCAGGTTCAGCGGAAGGGTTTGGAGGGATAGTGTCAGAGGTATGAAGGTCAGAGGGTTGAACTTCAGAAGGAGTGATGGTTGGTTGTGGTGAAGTTTCTTCAGGTGGAGGTTGTGTTGGTTGTTGAGAGGCAAGGCTTTGAGCCTGAAGTTGGGCTAGGGTTGGAGAAGTTGGGTCAGAGTGTTCTGTATCTGAGGAAATGATAAAATAGGGAGGTGATTCTGGGGCTGTGGATGAGGAAGTGGTTTGATTTAATTGTTCGGCTTCGGATAGTGGTAAAGAGGTATTGGCAAGATTGGATTTTGGTAGAGGTTGAGAGGTTCTAGTTGTAGAAGGAGGGGTTTCAGATGTGGTGTAGATGGGGGTTGGTAGAGGAGTAGAAGAAGCCAATGGCTGTACAGAGGGAATAACAGAGGCAGACTTACCAGAAGATTCTTGCAGAGGCGCTGGAGGTCTTGATTCAGAAGTTTCTCCTAGCCTTGCTTTCTTCGCTCTTGAAGACTTCTCAGATGGACCTCTTTTGAACTTTACGAAGTCTGGTTCTGAATCTAGCAGATCGTCTAGTCTGAAGTCTGAGATGTCCACTCCTTCATCCTTCAGACGTTGGAGATAGTGGAGGATTGCCTCTCTGGGTTCATTCTTGTAGAACCTTGCGAGACCATTGGGCATATTCCTCTGATCTTTTAAAGCGTCCCAAGAGGTGTCCAGCGTAGGTTTGACTTGAATCTTCTTCAGAATTCCCATGCTCTTCAGATTTCTGGAGTTCAGAGGCCTTCCAGTATCTATTGCCAAATCGTCCATGAGTTTGTTTTTCTCCAGATGATCTACAAGCCAATTTTCAATCAGAACATCAGAGAGAAGTCTTCCCAGAGGGATGTAGGTTCTGGGTTTCATGTTGTTCCTGGTCTCCCGTACGGAGTCTCTGAGATATTTGAAGAGGAGGGCTGGGAGGCAAAGCTTCAGACCCTTATGAATACAGTACAGGATACACTTCTGATCTGTATTGATGTAATCTGATGAGTTGGATGCTGGGCGATGATGAATAGTTCCCAGAATGATCTTGAGCCACACTCGGAGATTCTGATGTAGTTCTTTGTTCTTTGATGGGTTACCTTCTGTGTTGTGTTTGAAGATAGTGGGGTTGATTTCATGAGCAATGTACTTTGACCTAGGATTGATGTCATAAATCATTCTTCCTCCAGCTTTCTCCATGTTTAGCAATGAGGCTATTGACTTTTCAGTAATCACGATTTTTACCCCCAAAATGTAGGAGACGATGAAATGGTCGTCAGCGTCAGCAAACCTCCAGAATTCCTTGATGAGGTTTGGGTAAACAGGGCCATAGAGCCGTTGAAAGTAGTTTTCCCAACCTTGTTGACGGAGTTCTTCAGTTAGGTCTACTCCATTCCTCTTCATGTTGTTGAAATCCACAAGAGATTCACACAACACTTCCAGTTTTTCAAAAGGAGTTGCAAGATTGATGTGAGCCTCACGGTCAAGAATATGAGGTTCCTTGTAAACTGGTGTTATGGTTACGCATGTAACTGTTGGAGTAGGAGTGCTTGTGCTTTGAGCTGCGTTGCTGGAGTCCATTTGTTGAGAGTAGTTGAATACTGATTGTTGTTGAGAATCCATTGATGATGAAGAACAAGATGAAGATGAACTGCTTGCAGAAATGCCTGAGAGAGCTGGTTTGAGAAAGTGAGTGAGAGTGAAGTGTGTGCACAATGTGAGAGAAGTGTTTATATACTAAAACGAACTGCATGCAAAACAATACAACAATCAGAGTTTAGCACAAAAACCAAGTTAGCACGCTTAGAGGGAGAAATGATTATGGCTCATTAATGAATGTCTAATCCCAACAGTATGCACACTGCTCGAGGAGATCTCAAACATCTGTCCTTTGAATTTCTTCTGGACAGCTGTCTAGAAGTTTCAAGGTTAGACGCAATTCACTCCACGTGTTAATGTATCTGATCTTCAGGAATACCAAAGGATTGGTTCCTGGAGATTTCTAACTCAGATATCTTCTTAACTTGGTAGAAGTATCAGAGTCAGAGGCAGAAGCTCATTTGTTTATGTCAGAGTCTCATTTTACATCTTCAGAGGCACAATTTATTCAGGGCAATTTTGAATGTTCAGATTTTCTAGGATAAAAAGAAATCTATCTTCAGCTAAAGGCTTAGTAAAGATATCTGCCCATTGATGATCTGTATCAATGAACTTCAATGTTACTATCCCTTTCTGAACATAGTCTCTGATAAAATGATGTTTTATTTCAATGTGCTTAGCTCTGGAGTGTAAAATGGGATTCTTACTTAAACAAATGGCAGCAGTATTATCACAAAAAATAGGAATGTTACTCTCGAAGATTTGCAGATCTTCTAACTGATTCTTCATCCAGAGCATCTGAGTTGTGCATAGTGATGCTGAGATATATTCTGCTTCTGCAGTTGATAGAGCGATAGTTGACTGTCTTTTGCTGGCCCAGGATATAAGATTGTTTCCTAGGAGTTGACAATTTCCAGACGTGCTTTTTCGTTCCAATCTATCTCCTGCGTAATCTACATCATAGTAACCCGAAAGTCTATACTCTGATGTTTTCTCATACATCAGGCCCAGGTTAGGAGTTCCTTTCAGATATTTGAAAATTCTCTTAACTGCTGTTAAGTGAGTTTCTCTAGGATCTGATTGGAATCTGGCACAGAGACAGACACTAAAGAGAATATCAGGTCAAGTAGCAGTCAGATAGAGAAGGGAGCCTATCATACCACGATAGAGCTTATGGCAAACCTTTTTACTGACTTCTTCCTTTTCAAGAATGCATGTTGGATGCATGGGAGTCTTTGCAGGGTTGCATTCAGCCATGTCAAATTTCTTCAGAACATCTTTTATGTATTTTCTTTGATGAACGTACGTGACTTCTGAGGTTTGGTTAATTTGAATTCCTAGAAAGAACTTTAGTTCTTGCATTAAGCTCATTTCAAATTCTGCTTGCATTAACTTAGAGAATTCTTGACAAATAGAGGCGTTAGCAGAACCAAAAATAATATCATCAACATATATCTGACATATCATGAGGTCATTGTTAATGTTCTTACAGAAGAGTGTGGAGTCAACTTTCCCTCTGATAAAATTGTGTTCCAGAAGAAATTTACTTAAACGTTCATACCAAGCTCTAGGAGCTTGTTTAAGTCCATATAAAGATTTTTTAAGTTTAAAGACATGTTCTGGAAAATTTGGATTTTCAAAACCTGGAGGTTGGTTGACATACACTTCTTCTGATATATAACCATTAAGGAATACGCTCTTGACATCCATTTGATATAATTTAATAGAATGATTAATAGCAAAAGATACAAGAAGACGAATAGATTCTAACCTTGCGACTGGAGCAAAGGTTTCATTGTAGTCAACACCTTCTTGTTGACTGTAACCTTGAGCTACCAGTCGAGCTTTGTTTCTGACGACTTCTCCTTTCTCATTCAGCTTGTTTCTGAATACCCATCTGGTTCCAATAACATGAGTGCTTCTGGGCTTGGGAACAAGATCCCAGACATCATTCTTTGTGAATTGATCTAACTCTTCTTGCATAGCTGAAACCCAGTCGTTATCTTGAAGTGCTTCATCACAGGACGTAGGCTCGATCAGAGACACTAGTCCTAGAGGCGTCTCTTCAGGGGTCCTGAAGGTAGATCTGGTTCTGACAGGTTCGTCTTTGTTGCCCAGAATCAAATCTTCAGATACGTTGATGCGACTTTTAGCTTTCTTTGGGATTATTGGGGAATTAATTTCCTCGGAGTTCTGAGTGGCAATTGCTTCTGGAGCTTTATCAGATCCTGCAAGAGTGATTTCTAAATCTGCAAAATTTTCAACTAGCTTTGACTTTTCAGGGTCAAGCTTATCGTCAAATCTGACATGAATTGATTCTTCCACAATTTTGGTTTCTGTATTGTATACTCTGTAGCCTTTAGAGCATTCTGAGTATCCTAACATAATACCTTTCTGTGCTTTGGAATCAAACTTGTTCAGATGTTCTTTAGTGTTTAAAATAAAACAGGAACATCCAAATGGATGGAAATATGAAATGTTTGGTTTCCTTCCTTTACACAGTTCATAGGGAGTCTTTTCCAGAATAGGTCTTATGGAGATTCTATTCTGAATATAACACGCTGTATTTACAGCTTCGGCCCAAAAGTGCTTAGCCACATTCGTTTCATTGATCATGGTTCTGGCCATCTCTTGGAGTGTCCTATTCTTCCTCTATACAACTCCATTTTGTTGTGGAGTTCTAGGGCAGGAGAAATCATGGGATATTCCATTAGAGTCAAATAATTCCTCAAAATTTTTGTTTTCAAATTCCCCACCATGATCACTTCTGACTCTAATAATTTTAGAGTCAAATTCTTTTTGCACTTTAGAGCAGAAACTAATGAATACAGAGTGTGACTCACTCTTGTGCTTTAGGAATTTCACCCATGTCCAGCGACTGAAATCATCAACAATGACTAGTTCATACTTCTTTCCATTGTCTGATGCTGTTTTCACAGGACCAAATAAATCAATGTGAAGAAGTTCCAGAGGCTTAGAGGTGGTAACAATAGTTTTCTTTTTGAAAAAAGTTTTTGAAAATTTTCCTTTCTGACATGCTTCACATAGAGCATCTGAAGAAAACTTCAGTTTAGGTAGGCCTCTGACTAACTCGAGTTTGTTTAGCTGAGATAGTTTTCTCATGCTAATGTGGCCCAAGCGTCTATGCCACACCCATTGCTCTTCGTGAACAGACATCAGACATTTCACATTTTGTTCTTTTAAATCAGAAAGATTAATTTTATAAATATTGTTTTTCCTCTTGCCTGTGAATAGGACAGAACCATTGTTTTGATTTATGGCTTTACATGTTTTTTGATTTAAGATCACGTCATAACCGTTATCACTTAATTGACTTATGGATAACAAATTATGCATTAATCCTTCCACGTAAAGGACATCAGATATAGAGGGAAGAGTACCATTACCAATAGTTCCGGAGCCTCTGATCCTTCCTTTCTGATCTCCTCCGAAGCCTACAAATCCAGCGTCTTTAAGTTCCAGGCTTTGGAACATAGACTTTCTTCCCGTCATGTGTCGCGAGCATCCAGAGTCCAGGTACCATGACTGGTGTTTGAACTTTGCTGCATAGGATATCTGCAACATAAACAATCTTATCTTTTGGTACCCAGAGTCTCTTGGGTCCTTTCTGATTAGTTTTCCCAGAGTTTCTTATAACTTTGGGTTTTCTAGCATTTTCAAATTTTTGTTCTTGTGTGTGTGTGTAGTGATATGAAAATGGAGATTTGAGTTGGTCACTAGTAGAAGTTTTATCTTCCTTAGGATCATACCCAATTCCCTTTTTATTGTTTTGACTGACTCCATAAATCATGGATGCCATAGCACTCCTTCCTATCCCATTTTTCAGAAATTCTTGAAAGGCTTCTTCGTATTTATAAATTATCGTATTTGAAGTCTGTGGAGCTTGAGATAGCGCTTCTTCCAGTTCTAAACGATTTTTATTTGTTGCATCTCTTTGTAATGTTAAAGATCTGATTTCATCTTCTCGTTTTAGAATTGTCATCTCCAGTTTGCCACATTCTTCAAATTTTTCTTCAAGACAACCTTTTATTGCTTTAAACTTTTGTTTTAATTTCTGATATGAGTTAAGAGTTTCTGACAAGCATGATTCTAGATCAGATCGAGAGAGTTCAGAAAATACCTCTTCAGATTCTTCATCTGAACTGTTCCTGGATGTGGTAGCCATGAATGCCACATTTGCCTGTTCATCAGAGTCAGATTCTGATGAGTCAAATTCGCTATCATCCCAGGTAGCCATTAATCCTTTCTTTGTCCTGAAGGTATTTTTCTTGAAACTTTCTTTTCTGGAACTATCTTTCTTTAGCTTGGGGCATTCATTCATGTAGTGACCTGTTTCTTTACATTCATAACAAGTAATATCTTTGTTAGTTTTACCTTTTGAGGTTGATTTTGATCGATCCCCTTTGGGTTTTGGTCTTCTGAAGTTGTTGTTCCTCTTTTTCCAGAGTTGTTTAACTCTTCTGGTCAGGAGAGCCAATTCTTCTTCCTCATCAGAATCTTCTTGTTCAGAGTCATCTGCATCTTCTGTCTCGGCCTGGAATGCTTTGGTTCTGTCAGATTTGCGTCTTTCAGATTTGGACTTTAATGCTACAGACTTGTTCTTCTTCTGAGGTTCGTCTTCCTCTAGTTCTATCTCATGGCTTCTGAGAGAACTGACAAGCTCTTCAAGACTGATATTGTTCAGATCCTTAGACAGCTTTAGAGCAGTGACCATGGGTCTCCACTTCTTTGGCAAGCTTCTGACTATCTTTTTGACGTGGTCTGCAGTTGTGTACCCTTTGTCTAGAACTTTGAGACCTGCAATAAGAGTTTGGAATCTGGAGAACATTACCTCTATGGCTTCGTCATCCTCCATTTTGAAGGCTTCATATTTCTGGATAAGCGCCAGAGCCTTTGTCTCTTTGACCTGAGAGTTTCCTTCATGAGTCATCCTCAGAGAGTCAAGTATGTCTTTGGCTGTTTCTCTGTTGGTGATCTTTTCATACTCGTTGTAAGATATAGCATTGAGAAGTATGGTTCTGGCCTTGTGATGATTTTTGAAAACTCGCTTCTGATCATCTGACATCATACTTCTGGGAACTTCAACTCCATCCTCTGTGACAGGAGGTTTGTATCCATCTGTGACAATGTCCCAGAGATCAGCATCATAGCCTAGAAAGAAGCTCTCAATCCTATCTTTCCAGTAGTCGAATCTTTCTCCATCAAAGACAGGAGGCTTAGCATTGTAACTGTCTCTTTCATTTGTGTGGGCCATGGTTTTTCTCGTTCTGGATCTCTCTACACTGTTAAGTGTTTGATTAGAAAATCAATAACAGAGCCGAAGCTCTGATACCAATTGAAGGTGAGAAAAACAAGAAAGGGGGTTTGAATTGTTTTGGAAAATAAGCGCTTTTTCAGAATAAGACCACACAAGGAATTTATACTGGTTCGCTTATAACACAAAGCTACTCCAGTCCACCCGACCAAGGTGATTTCACCTTCAATAAGGACTTAATCCACTAATCTTGAAAGATTATTACAACCAACGTCTAAGAGATGGATCTCTTAGTCCTCTCAAGTATACAGACTGCGCAGAGTCACTTGAGGAAATAAAGTAATAGATAAAAAGACTTTGTAATATAGAGTGCTTCTAGGATAAAGCAAATATTACAACAGTAAGAACAAAAGAATGTTTCACGTTCTAAGCAAAAGCTTCGAGAAAGATTGAGAGAGAGAGAAGAAAATGTTTATGTGCGTTGGTGTGTCTCTCAATGCTGTTTGCTGTCCTTTATATAGAGATGAAAGGACCGTTGAAATTGATAGCAGATATTTGATCTTGAATAGGAATTAATGGCATAACTTCTGTTGTTTCTTGCCAAAACAACTTTGTCTCCCTGAATAACTTCTTTCCAATAATATTTCCTTTCCATTTAAATTCGAAGTAGACGTTACTCTTTCTGATTTAGGAAATCCATAATCAAGGTCTATGTGACTCTGTTGATCTGAGATCTTGCTATGTGGATTCGGAGCTTCTGATGTTTTGATCTCTTAGGGTTCTGATGATGTCTTCACATGACGCTGAGAGCTTCTGGAATTTAGATATACCTTTGTTCAGAGTCAGAACTTCTAGAGCGTACTCCTTGTTCAGATGCCTCTGATGTTTTTGCAGTTGTGCTCAGAGTTAGAGCTTCTAGAGCGCGTTTCTGCTTCAGATGCTTCTGATCTTCTGGTCATTTGTATTTGATATGATTCTGTATCTGATGACGCAATCAGATTCCTTTCTTTTTATTTAGATTCCTGCACACTTAGAAACTTTTTGTTAGAGTGCCATTTTTGGTTTCGTCCTTTGTTATCATCAAAATCTTGGAATCTGTTGTAGAACAATTTTTGTTCTTACAATCCTCTCCATTCCTTTAAGATGCAGATGCCCTAGTTTTTGATGCCATAGTTTCACTTCTTCTTCTTTGGCTAGAGTACATATTGATGAATAACCAGTTTCTTGAGAACTCCACATATAGTAGTTGTCCTTAGACCTGACTCCTTTCATGATCACTTCATTTTTTTATTAGTAATCAGACATTCCATTTTTGTGAAGTTCACACTTAGACCTTGATCACACAGTTGACTGATGCTGATTAGGTTTGCAGTCAGTCCTTTAACAAGTAGCACATTATCAAGGTTAGGGACTCCAGGGCAGTTTAGCTTTTCAATCCCCTTGATTTCACCCTTTGCTCCATCACCAAAGGTCACATATCTGGTGGCATGAGGATGAAGGTCAATTAGCAGGTTTTTGCTTCCAGTCATGTGTCTGGAGCATCCACTATCAAAATACCAGTCTTCTTTGGCTGAAACTCTGAAGGAGGTGTAGGCTATCAAGTTAGTACCACCAGTCCTAGGAACCCACTATTTTCTGTTGATAGGGATATGGTGTTTGGGTCTAGGTTGATGATGAGTAGGACTAGGATAGCCATACAACTTAAAGCAGAATGGTTTTATGTGGCCAAATTTTCCACAGTAATGACATCTCCATCTTTGGTGTTTTCCTTTATGTTGTCTTTCCTTGTGATGTTTGGACACCTGATATGACATATTTGGTTTGCTACCAGTATGAATACACTCAGGAGTGGATTCATTGAACCCAAGGCCAGACTTGTCTCCTGCCATTTTTCCAGTCTGGAGGATTTTGTCTAAGGTGTCAGATCCACTGTTTAGCATTCTGACATACTTTGTCATCTCATCCAGTTTGGAGTTCAAGAACACGGCTTCAATCTTCAGCCTAGAAATGGTTTCCAAGTGTTTTTTTCTTCTCATCCTCTAGTCGGGTTATCAATTTCTTCTGATTCTCCACTTGTTGACACACTTCTTCACTTCTGTAACATAACTTTTTGTAGGTAGTGGCTAACTCATCAAAGGTTACTTCATCATCACTTGAGTCTTCATCAGAACCCCATCTTCCAGTCAAGGCAGTCACAAGATTGGCAGACTCTCCTTCTGTTTCACTTTATCAGACCAAGTAGCAACAAGACTCTTCTTCTGTTTCTTAAGGTAGGTCCCACATTCAGCTCTAATGTGTCCATACCCATCACATTCATGACACTGAACTCCTTTGCCTTGTTTGGATTTTTCTTCAGATTTTGTTCTTCTTCCAGCATCATTGGACCTACTGATGTCAAATGAGTTGTTCTTGACATTAGACTTTGACCTTACATCCATCCTTTTCAGGAGTTTGTTGAACTGTATGCCCAGTAATGCTACATCATTTGTCAGATCTTCATCAGTATCCTGACCACTTTCTTCCTCTTTCTCTTCAATGTTTGACATGAAGGCTATGCTTTTGGCTTTCTTTTCAGATCCATCACTCATCCCCAACTCAAATGTTTGGAGGGATCTAATTAGCTCACCCACTCTCATATTTCAGATGTCTTGAGATTCTTCTATGGTTGTCACTTTCATGGCAAATCTCTTGGTAAGTGACCTGAAAATTTTCCTCACTAGTTTTTCATCTGACATCTTCTCACCCAGGGCTCCTGAGGCATTAGCAATTTCAAGGATATTCATATGGAAGTCATGAATACTTTCATCTTCTTTCATCCTCAAATTCTCAAACTTGGTAGTAAGCAACTGCAATCTAGACATCTTTACTCTAGAGGTGTACCTTCATGAGTGGTTTTGAGAATATTCCAAGCATCTTTAGCCACCTCACAGTTGTTCACCAGTCCGAAGATGTTCTTATCAACCCAATTGAATATAGCATTCAATGCTTTAGAGTTTCCAAGAGCTAGTTCATCCTCCTCCTTGGTCCATTCTTCCTCAGCCTTCTTATCATTTGTAACTTCTCCTTCCTTGGTAATAACGGGATGTTCCCAGCCTGTTAGAATAACCTTCCAAGCCTTATTATCCAAAGATTTCAGGAAGGCTACCATTCGAGGTTTCCAGTAGTCATAGTTAGATCCATCCAGAATTGGTGGTCTGTGAACAGATCCTCCATCTCTATCCATAGTACCAGAAAGTAACGTCCCAAGATCTCACCCAGAACCAGAGCAGGATGCCTGCTCTGATACCAATTGAACTTCTGGTATCAGATATGAGATGTCGAAGTTAATGTCACAACACTAATATCTGAACAATATAAACAGGATAAAATATAAAGAAACAATAGTACAAGTGACACAAGTAATTGTTAACCCAGTTCGGTGCAAACTCACCTATGTCTGGGGGCTACCAAGCCAGGAAGGAAATCCACTAAACATAATTAGTTCAAAGGCTCTCAGCAAACAACTTCAAGTTACAGTCTTTTCACCTAATCTCTACCCCTGTGACTTCTATCTAAGAACTCTTAGATAAGAGACCCTACTCACTCCCCCTCAATCACAACAGTGATATAAAAACAAATATTACAAAGAAGGAAGACACTCTTTAAGAACACATACTTGATCTTGCTTAACAGCTTCAACCAAGTAAACACACACTCATGCTTCAAAGCTTAGAGTGGACAAACGACAACACAAAAGTCAATCCAATTGAATCATCAATAGGATGAATGAATGGCTCATAATACACAAGCTCACACAAGACTAAAACCCTAAATCTATTTTCCTTTCGTATCTTCTTCTTGTGTGTAAAAATCAGGTTTTACATGGCCTTTAAATAGAAGCATTTGAATGGGCTTGGACATCATAAAACCCTAAATCTATTTTCCTTTTGTATCTTCTTATTCACGACAGCTGATCATATCTTATTGGAAAATAAATCAATTTGATTTTAATTACTGCTTGAATGGCGCGTTCAATCTCCACATCAATCACACACAAATTTGCATGAAAAGCGCAATCACAAGATACATAACATTCAGACTGAATATTCTATATACACATGTCTTAACATTGGGTTTGACATCTCAGCTAAATCCTGCACAACCATATTTGAACATCCTGCAGGAAACTGATATCACATGTCAAGACAACACTCGTGACAACTTGTGATAACTCTAGGTTTTACCAAAATTGATGCCAACACATAGAACACACAAACTCCCCCTTTGGCAAATTTTGGCTAAAATATACATCAGATCATACGTTTCACAAGAAAATAATCACAGTATCAGTTCAACAGCAGAAGTAAACAAACATACATTACTAGTAAAAATAGCAACTAGTAAACACACATGCGCTTTTGCTCAGAACACACCACCTCCCCCTCCAGCTAGCACTTGTCTGCTCAACACAGACAAAACACTTCCCCATCTAACATCACCTTCAACATCACCTGTAACATACAGATCATCTCCAAAATCATCTGTAGCATACAGATCATCTCCAACATCATCTGTATCATACATATCATCTCCAACATCATCTATAACATCTTCTAATGCATAGCATATAGTATAACGTAGCTACTTTAGCTACTTCTCCCCCTTTTTAGCCAAAAGGGACCAAAGAGACAAAATAAATGTCTATTTAGTCAAACACACAGAATGTCAAAGGTTAAGTGTTACAGATCCAAGAACATACACAATTTTAAACAAGCTGAGATAAAATCCATCAAACCAAAAAAAATCCAAAAAAATACACATCAAAGCAGCAGAACATGACTGCCAACAAAGAAACCAGAACATCCATCACAACAAAGAAAAAACACCATCAGAAGAATGGTGGCCAACTTCAAAAGAGATAATCAGAGGAGCTTGAGCTTGTATCTTCATCAGCATCAGAAACAGAATTGCCACTTGTCTCATCTTTAGTTACAGACCTCTCACTAGAGGTTTGGGCTTCAGCTTCCTTGGCCTGTCCAATATTCTCACCTTCCGCTTGCTCCAAGCTTGCAATCAGAGCTTCCAACGCTTCTTTCCTGGCTGTTGCTACCCTTATCCCTGTATCCAACTCTTTACAAGTTTCCTTCAGCTCAGCAATAAGACCACCTTTTGAGGCTGGCTTTTTCCCAGCAGATGTCATGACAATGTCTTCGACATGACTGCCTTCAAACAATTTGTAGTGTACTGATAGAGGAGGTTTTCTTCTACTTGGAAGGTCATTTTTACTCAGAATCCCAAGGTTTTGACTCAGGATAATCCCATAAATCATTGAGGGAAAAGCTATAGACAGCTTTAATGCATTAGTAGAAGCATGCTTGAGAATTTGTTCAAACATAAATCTACCATAATCAAATTTCAGTTTGGTTCCAACAGCAAAGATAAATATTCCAAGGGCATTTGAAATTGTGGAAATGTGGTTGGTAGGAACCCAATTTGCAGACCCTATTTTATGCAATATGGCATACTTAACAGTCAGCTTTCCAGTAGGGAGATGCTTTTTACTAGGTCACTCCTTCACCTGTCTTGCTGTAATTTCTCTACAGACCTCATTGTTTGTGGTTTCCAATTCACATGCACCTTCTGTACCTCTTCCCAGAAACTTGTTAATCATAGTGGGAGAAAATGTGATACACTTCCCTCTCACAAAAACTTTACAAAATTCCTTGTTGTTTTTATCAGCAATATCTTCAGGAATGTTGATAATGAATTCCTTAACCAATCCCTCATAGCACTGAGATAACCCAACCACAGTCTTCATTAACCCAACATTTTTAATTAGGTCCATGACCTCTTTGACCTCAACAACATCCTTGCCTAACTCTCTCTCTACAACCACCCTTCTTTGGATCACAAACTTCCATTTTGCTGCTCCATCTTCAAGATGAAAAGAGATATTGTCCAAATGTACAACAACAACTTTCACAGGGGACTTCCTCACAGTTGTCCTCTTCACAGGGGAGATGTCAGAGACATCTTCTTCAACATCTTCGTCAGACTCAGAAACTTCTCTCACCTTCCTCTTCTTCACATCAACTTTGCTCCAAGATTTTGAGGGACCTACACCAGTAGTCTTCTTAGCTGTTTTGGCTAACATCATTTCAGCCATAGACCTACCTTTTCTAGTCTTCATCCACTTAGCCACACTAGGCTTTAAGTGATGAAGTAAACTATCATCTTGATCATCAGACCTTGAGTGGGGCATGCAGAAGCAGATGCATCCATGGGATGGTTTGAGTCAGGAGTGTCGCCTGGAATAACAGACAGAGGAATCACATCCAAAATTTCTTCATCAAGAAAGTCCATTGAAGGCATTCTATCCTTGTGAGTAGGCTTAGTAGTTTTTGAACCAGATGGTGTTTGATGTTGTGACATCTTGTTGTTTTTGTGGAAAGATTTCAGTTTCCCTAGCAGAGGAGTTTGAGGAAGATGCAGGGAGTTGGAAATGTTTGAGTAGAGGTTGCGTGTGAAAAGGTAATAGATGGTATTTCCAATACTAGGTGATGATTTACCATAAATAGGGCGCTTTATTTTAAGTAAGCAGACAATAATTTGACTACCTTTTCCACTCCAAATTAATTGCTACAAATTCTCATAAATACAAATCCCTAATTTCCCTCTTAGAAATTCAAATTGATTTGCATCCAAGGCTTTTGTAAAAATATCAGCTAACTGCATCTCAGTAGCAACATACTCTAGGGCTATAATTTTATCTTCCACTAGTTCTCTAATAAAATGGTGACGAATATCAATATGTTTTGTCCTGCTGTGCTGAATAGGATTCTTAGAAATATTTATAGCACTCAGGTTGTCACAGTATAAATGTCATGACATCTTGCGTGACATTGTATTGAGTCAGCATCTGTTTCATCTATAACAGTTGAGAACAACTACTGCCAACTGCTATGTATTCAGCTTCAGCAGTGGACAGAGACACATAATTTTGTTTCTTACTAAACCATGATATTAAGTTGTTCCCCAGGAAGAAGCATCCTCCTGATGTGCTTTAACTATCATTAACACTTCCAGCCCAATCAACATCACAGTATCTAGTCAGCACAGATCCAGATCCATGAGTGTACATCATCCCATAGTCACTAGTGCCATTGACATATTTCAGGATCCTTTTCACTTGGTTTATGTGACTCACCTTTGGTTCAACTTGATATCTAGCACACACACCTACAATAAAAGCAATGTAAGGTCTGCTTGCTGTGAGATATAGAAGACTCCCTATCATACTTATGTAGAGACTTTGATCCACACTGACACCATTTTCATCTTTAGAGACTTTCATATGAGTAGGAGCAGGTGTCCTTTTGTGACTTGCATTCTCCATGCCAAACTTCTTAACAATATTTTTGGCATATTTGCTTTGAGATAGAAAGATAGAATCTTCCATCTGCTTGACTTGTAGCCCAAGAAAATAGGTTAGTTCTCCAACAAGGTTCATTTCAAATTCATACTACATTTGTTTAACAAAATGTTCAACCATCTTATTTGAAATCCCATCAAACACAATATCATCCACATATATCTGAGCCACCATGAGTTTTCCTCCTTCATTTTTGACAAATAAGATCTTATCAATGCCTCTCTTCCTGTATCCATTGTCAATGAGTAACATTGTGAGTCTATCATACCAAGCCCTAGGAGTTTGTTTCAACCCATAGAGGGGTTTCCTCAACTTATACACATGCTTTGGAAGGTTTGGGTCTGTAAACCCTTCAGGTTGTTCAACATACACTTCCTCATTTAAGTAACCATTCAAGAAGGCACTTTTTACATCCATTTGGAACAGTTTAAACTTCAGAATACATGCCACTCCGAGCAGTAGTCTAATGGACTCCAGACGAGCTACAGGGGCAAATGTTTCATCAAAGTCAACTCCTTCAACTTGAGTGTATCCTTGTGTTACCAATCTTGCTTTATTTTTAGTAACCACCCCTTGTTCATCAGATTTATTCTTGTAAACCCACTTTGTTCCAATAACATTTATTCCTTCAGGTCTTGAAACCAATTCCCATAATTCATTTCTCTTGAATTGGCCTAACTCTTCCTGTATGGCATTGATCCAGAATTCATCAGTTAAGGCTTCTTTGACATTCTTGGGCTCAATCTTGGACACAAAACAACCATGTGAGATCACTTCCCTTGATCTAGTGGTGACCCCTTTATTCGGGTCTCCTATAATGAGATCTTTCGGATGATCCTTCTGAATTCTGATAGAGGGTCCCTTATTAATTTTATTAGCTTTAGGTTCAGCTTGAGTGGGTTCACTCTCATTACTTTTGTCTAGGAGATCAACTGGCCATCATTCAGAGCTGTTTCAACATCGTCTGTGACATCAGTCTATTGGTCATCAACAACAACATTGATAGGTTCCATCATTACTTTTGTTCTGGAATTAAAGACCCTAAATGCTCTGCTGTTTGTTGACTAACCCAGAAATATTCCTTCATCACTCTTGGGATCCATTTTCCTTCTTTGTTCACGATTAGTCAGGATATAACATTTACTACCAAACACATGGAAGTATTTGACAGTAGGTCTTCTTCCTTTCCAGACTTCATATAAAGTAGTTAGAGTCCCTTTCTTCAAGGTTAATCTGTTATGAACATAGCAGGCTGTGTTCATAGCTTCAGCCCAGAAGTGGTAGGGCAACTTCTTAGCATGAATCATAGCTCTGACGGATTCTTGGAAAGTTCTATTTTTCCTTTCTACCACACCATTTTGCTGAGGGGGTAATGGGAGATGAAAACTCATGACTAATTCCTTCAGATGAACAGAATCCAGCAAATTTACTGTTCTCAAGTTCTTTCCCATGATCACTTCTGATTCTGATAACCTGACTTTCTTTTTCTCTTTGAAGTCTTAGGAAAAGATCTTTGAATACCTCAAATACATCAGATTTTTCCCTTATAAAATTTACCCAGGTGTATTTGGAGAAGTCATCCACCACCACATAAGCATACATTTTCCCACCAAGACTTTCCACCTGCATAGGTCCCATCAAGTCCATGTGGAGAAGTTCCAACACTCTGGATGTGGTGTCATGTTTGATCTTCTGATGTGACATCTTTGTCTGCTTTCCAATCTGACACTCCCCACAAACTCTTCCTTCATCAATCTTTAATTTTGGGATTCCTCTGACAGCTTCAACGGATATAATCCTCTCCATTCCTTTAAGATGCAGATGCCCCAGTTTTTGATGCCATAGTTTCACTTCTTCTTCTTTGGCTAGAGTACATATTGATGAATAACCAGTTTCTTGAGAACTCCACATATAGTAGTTGTCCTTAGACCTGACTCCTTTCATGATCACTTCATTTTTTTATTAGTAATCAGACATTCCATTTTTGTGAAGTTCACACTTAGACCTTGATCACACAGTTGACTGATGCTGATTAGGTTTGCAGTCAGTCCTTTAACAAGTAGCACATTATCAAGGTTAGGGACTCCAGGGCAGTTTAGCTTTTCAATCCCCTTGATTTCACCCTTTGCTCCATCACCAAAGGTCACATATCTGGTGGCATGAGGATGAAGGTCAATTAGCAGGTTTTTGCTTCCAGTCATGTGTCTGGAGCATCCACTATCAAAATACCAGTCTTCTTTGGCTGAAACTCTGAAGGAGGTGTAGGCTATCAAGTTAGTACCACCAGTCCTAGGAACCCACTATTTTCTGTTGATAGGGATATGGTGTTTGGGTCTAGGTTGATGATGAGTAGGACTAGGATAGCCATACAACTTAAAGCAGAATGGTTTTATGTGGCCAAATTTTCCACAGTAATGACATCTCCATCTTTGGTGTTTTCCTTTATGTTGTCTTTCCTTGTGATGTTTGGACACCTGATATGACATATTTGGTTTGCTACCAGTATGAATACACTCAGGAGTGGATTCATTGAACCCAAGGCCAGACTTGTCTCCTGCCATTTTTCCAGTCTGGAGGATTTTGTCTAAGGTGTCAGATCCACTGTTTAGCATTCTGACATACTTTGTCATCTCATCCAGTTTGGAGTTCAAGAACACGGCTTCAATCTTCAGCCTAGAAATGGTTTCCAAGTGTTTTTTCTTCTCATCCTCTAGTCGGGTTATCAATTTCTTCTGATTCTCCACTTGTTGACACACTTCTTCACTTCTGTAACATAACTTTTTGTAGGTAGTGGCTAACTCATCAAAGGTTACTTCATCATCACTTGAGTCTTCATCAGAACCCCATCTTCCAGTCAAGGCAGTCACAAGATTGGCAGACTCTCCTTCTGTTTCACTTTTATCAGACCAAGTAGCAACAAGACTCTTCTTCTGTTTCTTAAGGTAGGTCCCACATTCAGCTCTAATGTGTCCATACCCATCACATTCATGACACTGAACTCCTTTGCCTTGTTTGGATTTTTCTTCAGATTTTGTTCTTCTTCCAGCATCATTGGACCTACTGATGTCAAATGAGTTGTTCTTGACATTAGACTTTGACCTTACATCCATCCTTTTCAGGAGTTTGTTGAACTGTATGCCCAGTAATGCTACATCATTTGTCAGATCTTCATCAGTATCCTGACCACTTTCTTCCTCTTTCTCTTCAATGTTTGACATGAAGGCTATGCTTTTGGCTTTCTTTTCAGATCCATCACTCATCCCCAACTCAAATGTTTGGAGGGATCTAATTAGCTCACCCACTCTCATATTTCAGATGTCTTGAGATTCTTCTATGGTTGTCACTTTCATGGCAAATCTCTTGGTAAGTGACCTGAGAATTTTCCTCACTAGTTTTTCATCTGACATCTTCTCACCCAGGGCTCCTGAGGCATTAGCAATTTCAAGGATATTCATATGGAAGTCATGAATACTTTCATCTTCTTTCATCCTCAAATTCTCAAACTTGGTAGTAAGCAACTGCAATCTAGACATCTTTACTCTAGAGGTACCTTCATGAGTGGTTTTGAGAATATTCCAAGCATCTTTAGCCACCTCACAGTTGTTCACCAGTCCGAAGATGTTCTTATCAACCCAATTGAATATAGCATTCAATGCTTTAGAGTTTCCAAGAGCTAGTTCATCCTCCTCCTTGGTCCATTCTTCCTCAGCCTTCTTATCATTTGTAACTTCTCCTTCCTTGGTAATAACGGGATGTTCCCAGCCTGTTAGAATAACCTTCCAAGCCTTATTATCCAAAGATTTCAGGAAGGCTACCATTCGAGGTTTCCAGTAGTCATAGTTAGATCCATCCAGAATTGGTGGTCTGTGAACAGATCCTCCATCTCTATCCATAGTACCAGAAAGTAACGTCCCAAGATCTCACCCAGAACCAGAGCAGGATGCCTGCTCTGATACCAATTGAACTTCTGGTATCAGATATGAGATGTCGAAGTTAATGTCACAACACTAATATCTGAACAATATAAACATGATAAAATATAAAGAAACAATAGTACAAGTGACACAAGTAATTGTTAACCCAGTTCGGTGCAAACTCACCTATGTCTGGGGGCTACCAAGCCAGGAAGGAAATCCACTAAACATAATTAGTTCAAAGGCTCTCAGCAAACAACTTCAAGTTACAGTCTTTTCACCTAATCTCTACCCCTGTGACTTCTATCTAAGAACTCTTAGATAAGAGACCCTACTCACTCCCCCTCAATCACAACAGTGATATAAAAACAAATATTACAAAGAAGGAAGACACTCTTTAAGAACACATACTTGATCTTGCTTAACAGCTTCAACCAAGTAAACACACACTCATGCTTCAAAGCTTAGAGTGGACAAACGACAACACAAAAGTCAATCCAATTCAATCATCAATAGGATGAATGAATGGCTCACATTACACAAGCTCACACAAGACTAAAACCCTTATTCTCTCTCACTATTTAGTTCATTTTCTTATGTGTAAAAACCAGGTTTTATATGGCCTTTAAATAGAAGCATTCGAATGGGCTTGGACATCATAAAACCCTAAATCTATGTTCCTTTCGTATCTTCTTATTCACGACAGTTGATCATATCTTATTGGAAAATAAATCAATCTGGTTTTAATTACTGCTTGAATCTCAAATATTTTAACCATGGATATTGGAAGAAAGAATACTCGTAAATATAGTTTCAGATGTCCCGATCTTAAGGAATTGAGAAAGCTAGCATCTTTCATGGACGATCCTAAGGATTTCAGAGACCGTTTTGGAAGAATATTTTTTGTTCTATCTATTGATGTTTAAGATGGTCTTCTTTGTACCCTGGTTCAGTTCTACGATCCCGTCTACTAGTGCTTCACTTTCCCTGATTATCAGTTGTTGCCTACCATGAAGGAGTATGCTTATATTTTGGGTATACGAGTTTCTGATAGGGTTCCTTTGTGTGCTTTGGAAGGAATTATGGAGTCTCAAGTTATTGCTAGAGCTATTCATCTGAAGATATATGACATAGATGCTAATCTCACTGTCAGAGGAGGTATCAGAGGATTGACTTCAAAATTTCCGTTTGAGAAAGCCTTTTCTTTTTCTACTTCTAGTAGCATGATGGCCTTTGAAATTATTCTTTCCTTACTCATCTATGGTTTGGTCTTGTTTCCCAACATCGACAATTTTGTTGATGTTAATGCTATCACAATCTTTTTGGTTGGGAATCATGTTCCAACTTTGCTTGGTGACACCTATTTCTCCATTCATCATAGGACTTCTGAGGGAAATGGAAGTATTGTCTATTGTGCATCTTTGTTGTACAAGTGGTTTATTTTGCTCTTGCCATAGTCTCTTATCTTCAAAGAGAACAAGGGTTATTTAAGGTGGTCTCAAAGAGTGATGTCTCTCACCAATGATGACATCACTTGGTATTCTTCTGTTTGTGACAACACCATTTTAAAGCCAAACTATAGATGTTTAGGGTGCTGATACATTCCCTTTGCATAACTAACCCTCGGACCCTTATCTCTTTGTATTAGTTTTGTTTTAAAACTTCTTTGGGTTTTGTTCCTTCTTTTTCCCTTTCCTTTGGAAATAATAAAATAGAAGTGGCGACTATTGCTTTATGATTTAAGTTAATAAATATCTTAATCACAAAATTTTTACCGCTACACCAAGGGGTAAACTTATTCAGTGTACATGCTTTGAATCCCATTAGCCTCAGTTTATGTTTTTATCTTATTAAAAATGATGCCTTCTTGAATATTTTATTTTTAATCTAAAAAATACGCCACTTTTCACCTTGGTTTTCTTTTCAACCAAAGTGAATATGTTTCTCTGATATATATAGCCTTAGCTCGTAGCATTCAGTTTTACTTGTTTAAACAACACAAACAGAATCCTAATGAAGAGCCCTAATCAGCCAGAGTCATAAACACATCCATCTTCAATACGAAGATGTTATCTGTTTAGTGCTCTCCTTTCTTTTTTAGAGATCCAAATCATTTTCTTTTAATTTTTCTTTAGAGATCTGGTATGTCAAACATCACTACTAATATTATTGTCATATTGTTGTCATTGTTGTTATTGTAATGATGTTGTTGTTGTTGAGATCCAAAACCCTATAGGTTTTCTTGTTGTTTTTGTCAATGTTGTTGTTCTTGTTCTTGATACCCTAAACCCTAGAGGTTATTTATTGACGTTGTTGTTGTTTCTATTGTTGCTAATGTTGTTGATTGTTTATTTACATTGTTGTTCTTGATATTGTTGTTGATGTTGTTGTTTTTTTCTTGTTGTTTTTGTTGCTGATATTGATATTGAGATTATGTTTTTTGCAATTCTTTGTGCAACTCTCATCTTGTTTAGTCAAGTTAGTTTATTATATCTAATGTCGATTGTTTGTTTCACTAACCCCTCTTTGAACATATAACCTAGTAAATTAATTTTGGTAATACTTACATGCAAAATTATGTTGTATCTGAAGCTTGTCTTACATTAATTAATGATTTTCTAGCATTTTTCAACTCATCATTCCTCTTATGTTGTTTTATCGTTAAAATATCTCCAATACTTTTAGTTTTTGTTCAACTTCCTTCCATATTTGTTCATTTTTCAAAGCATCAAATTTCATGCTTTCAAAAATGAATTAGTAGAAAAGTAAGTGTTAAATAAATAATTCGAAACATTTGAGAGATTTTGACCATAAAGCAACGTGAGATGAATGATGAGTTGCATGATGCTTCACAATCACTAATAAATGTAAGTTGTTCTTCAAATATAACATAATTGTTCATATAATTATTTTCCTAACCAATGTTGAGAAGTTATATGTTCAATAAAGGTTTTAGTGAAATAAGCAATCCACATTAGATTTAGTAAACTCAAAATTATTTTACCCCTCGGTTTTAATAGATAACCGAGGTGGAAATGTGGTATATCCGTCGGTGAAATGAGAAAACCAAGGGGATATGTGTTTTTTCCATTTCAGAATTCCAAAAAGGTCTTCTTGGTGACGCAACCGCGAAAAACAACCGGCGGGAAAAGACACAGAGCCGCCACTGTGCGTTATTTATCCCAAAGGAGGGAAAGGAAACGCTCGAAGTAAACTTGAAAGAGGGAAAGGAATGGTCTTACGACCAGAGATTGCAAGGTACGGGAGTCGGTTACGCAAGGGGAAGTTATTAGCACCCCTCACGCTCGCCGTACTAGATGGGATCCACGCTCAACAGGATAGCAAAGGTTACTGATAAACTGCTCAAAGAATGCACACAAACTGGAATAAACAGGCGAAGGAAAACGGAGGAAGCGGACTCGGCAGGAAGTCACATCCTGGGCCTACGTAGTTTGTCAGAAACAAACATCAGAGTCGACGTAGTTCGGGGAAATGGGAAACGGGCTCGCTAGGATATCGCATCCTATGCCTACGTATCTCATCTGGAATGAGAATCAGAGCTACCGTAGTTCGGCTAACGCACGCCGAAACAAAACACAACACCAAGACGCTGAGACGTCAAAAGAAACTCAACAAGGAAACAGAATACCAATGGCTGGACTTATATCCGACTCCACAAAACAAAGGCAAACAAGGAAACGGAATGCCAATAGCTGAGCTTACATCCAACTCCAAACAAACAGCACAAGGAAACTGAATTCCCATCAATGGGCTTACATTCGACTCCAAACAAGTAAACAATCGCTAACCAGCGAACACCAAAGGTTCTCCAACTGACAAACTAAAAGGGAGTCTGGAACTCGAGCCTAATAGCTGTCACACAAACACCAAGAAGACGCTGAGACATCAGAAGAAACAAAGAAGTTGAACACATAGACTAAAAGGGAGTCGGGAACTCGGACCTAATAGCTGTCAAGCAAAACACACGCAAAGAGAAAAAAGGGTGCCCAGAGAGATCTCGCACGATCTCCTGCCTACGTACCTCATCTGGTATGAGGATCAGGGCGACGTAGTTCCCCTTAACAGGGGAGAAACTTTCTCCTAACCAGAGACTAGGGAGACTAACTAAAAGGGAGACTGACTCAAGCCTAATAGTTGTCATGTAATCCACAATAGTCCTAGGTTGAGGTATCTATATAGAACCTAACTCGCACAGGCAGCAAGCCAAAACGAACAGCAAATCAACATGCATGAAAAGCAAACACACAAGAAATTATCACACGCTATATACAAACAAGCGGCTCATACAAGGTTGGGCTTTAGTCAAGGGGTCATATCAACCTCGACAAACAAGCCAACACTGGAAGGGGTGTCTGAGGCTCTTAACCACTGACATTGACCGTTAGGGTGAGCAGATGAAAGGTAATGAGGGTTAGACCTCATAGCTCTTAACCCTGGCCTGGGTGAGCTTGAATCAATGAAAACGTGGGGGTCCAGAATGAGGGACCCTATTCCACTTGACTGACTCTATATACAAGGATCTTGGGTTAGGTTCAAGAGCATCAACACGTAGTGCGAGCATAATGAACGACTCAATGATTAACAGGGGACTGACTGCTAGTCCCTTCTATCTGTCAATTGCCTCTTCACTTAGGAGGACTTAAGTACCATGCCTTGACAAGGAGGTCTTTAGCACAAACATAAAAAAACACAGTCATTGCCTCTTAAGGAGGACTTCAGCCAAACGCCTGCCAAAAAAGCGACAGGGCTTCCAGACTACATGGAGTTAGAAGGCTAAGCTACCTCAGTGGTGTACCAACCATAGTCCAAAGCAGAGCAAAGCTAGCTAGCAAGAGCTAAAAGCGGATAATGTACCTGTACAAAAGTCAAATAAGTCAATATGGTATTCAGACAAATCCAACAGACAATCAATAGTGGTTCTCTTCCAATATGTACACAATACAAGTCCTATGCGTAAACAACTCAAGTGAGTTCATCACCAAGGGACCTACAACACAACAATGGTTAGTGTACAAAGTAATTTGCATCTCAAGTAATGAGATCACATCAACCATTAGAGCTAATTGCTTGAACCTGAAATGCAAAGCTCAAAAGGTGATTACAAACCACTAGTGCAAAGACTAGGGTTAAAGGCAAAGCAAATATTTAAAACAGCAGCCAATATTCAACATGAAGCACATTTAATCAAGTAATAACATGTCCTAAAAAGGACCAAATCTAAATCATAAGGCAAAGGCTTCACATGAGCAAGATAAGGCAAAAGCATACAAGATGATCACAATTGGACATTAAAATGAGAAAAACCATATTAAAACAAAAAAAACATCCAATGATCATGAAAATTTATATACAAGCTCAACATGTTAAACACAAGCATCATACAAAAAATTAGGTCCAGTAGGTATCAAATGGCATGTAAATGAAAATGGACAAGAGCAACATCCAAATGTGTGACATAAATTGTCACACCATACATTCATATGTCTAAAACAATGATGGAATGTGCTAAAAATGCCAAATAAAAGCCAAAAGATCATGTTATGTGTTATGAATGAGTATGTCAAATTTCAAGTTAATTGGACAAACAAGGAGTATTTCACAAATCAATTGGTACCACATGTCACATTTGTATCATGTTCAAATACTCAAGCTCAATCAAAAATCCAGAAATGATAAAATCAGGAAATGAACATCATAAAAGAATAACATCAAGATGAACATGTGAAAAAAAATTGCATTCAATTTGGATAATCATGCTATTTGTTATGAATTTTAGAAATTTGATGAAATAAAATGAATTAACATGGAAATAATATGGACATGAAAATGAAAAGAAAAAAAAATGGAAAATGCCATAGGCTGGTGTTGAACCCAGGCCCTAGGAGTCACAAGGCGCGCTCAGAAAAGTTAATTCACAAAAGTACAATACCAGGAATCGAACCTATGTCTTGGAGGTTGAAGGCACTCAACAAAATAAATTATGAAACACACGCTAGCAGGAATCGAACCCGAGCGTGCTTGGACCAAATGAAAATTCAACTAAAATGCACAAACACGCAAGCCAGGGTTCGAACCCGCTCGGCCAAGGTCTTGACACAACACAAAACGCAACGTTTAATTCAAAACCAGGCAAAACCCTAGCTACAGTAGCAGGTGGTGGCGGACGGTGGTTTCCACCGTCTTCTCCAGCCAGCCAGGCAGAGCGCCACCATGAAATTTTGCAGAATTTAACAAATTATATATCATTGGAAATGTCTTTTCATGTACATTTCAAATATCACAATACCTAAGCCTAATTCCTAATATATTTTCTGGATCGAACAAAAGAAGTTTCACCATCCAAACTTTAAATCACTATATCTCACTCAATTTTCATCCGAATTCAACAATATTTATATCAGAATTCTCAGTGATGAAAGATCTATAAGATCATGGCAATAAAACAGTAAATAGTGAGATTCGAAATCCAACCTTCTTGGAGAGCAGTGATTTGAAACAGTTGATTCGAGCTTCAGCAATGTCCAGATCTTCTCTATCAACCTTGTGGTGAAGCTCTATGCACAAATTGATGCTTAAATCCACTTGAATGCAGCTCAAACTTCAAGTTCCATGTTCATCTTCAAGCTTGATGTGTGCATGATTCTTGTCCAATTTCTTCAATCCAAGCCTTTATTCTTCATCAATCACACAAGATAAACCAGAATATGCAATAATATTGATGAGTTATGTGAAGAAAATTCAAATTTCAATTGAGAGAATTTTTGGAGGGAAGTGAAATTTCTAGATCTAGAATGTGAAAACTGATCCAATTCTGTTACAATTAAGCTTATATACTCCTCCTTAATCATGTTGTAATTAAGTTTAAGCATGGCTAATGAAAAATTAATGAAATATGAGGTGTATGACCAAAAATGCAAACGTGTGGTGCATGGAGAATTTTACACGTGAACAGTGCCATATGAGGACTCAATTCCACTTAAAATCAGCTTATGAGCAAGATTGGATTGGAATTTTGCATGTATGATGCACCAAATTTGAATTATGTATTTTCCCTCCAAAATGCACTTGAATGCACATATGATCATGTGAACTATTTTCATGCAATGCAATGATGGATTTGGAAAATATTGGTCATGAGAAGCATTTTGCAAAAAGAGTGGCTTAAATTGGAGTTATGGATCAAAAGTTATGACATTTTGAAGTTCCATGCATATTGTGCAATCATCTGGCCATAACTTCTCAACCATTCATCAGATGCTCATGATCTTGGACTTTTTGAAAATGGGAGAGAAAGATCTTAAACTATCATGTTGACCAAAATTTCATTTGAAGCTTATTTGATGATGCAAAGTCAAGTTGAATTTGAACCAAAATCTTTCCATTTTTGGAAACTTTCAATTACAGGTCACTTTCCATTTTTAGAAACTTTTGATTTGGCTTCAAAATCTTCAAGATAGATGTTTGGCATGATGAATTAACCTCTTTTGAACATGAATGAAGTGTTGAAACTCATTTCTCCCCCTCAAAGCCCTCAGCTCTTGCACAGTTGAGTGTATAGGTCCTCAGATGACCTTGACATGCTCTGATCAGCTTGAGCCTCCACCACTTGGGGAAATAGCTCAGAAATGACACCCTAGCTCATATAAGCTCAATAGAATGATCATGTGACCCCTATCTCAATAGAATATCTCATCTCCTTGAGAAACCCTGGTTGAAAGAATATCACTAATTAGGGTTGACCAAGGGTCAAAACCCTAATCCAAAGAAACCTGAGCATGAATCATGAAGCCTTTGAGGATGACATAACCATGATGATGGTGACATATCCTTGCAAACAAGATAATATTCAAGATCTTTGAAGAACCAAGAAACCCTGATTGAAGCACAAACCCTCAGATAGCTGGTGATCAATTTATGGAGACCCTCAGGCTTGAATCATGTACCTTCTCATCTTCTGGAAAAGACTTTGGAGGATGATCTTCTTATTTCCACATGAAATGCAATATGAAAATGCCTAATGTCCTAAAACATGAAATGCAATATGCTAAACTAGTCCCAGGAAGAGGAGGGCAAATTTTGAGGTGTTACAGCTGCCCCTATTCAATCCACTGTGAACCTGTCGATATGAACAGCCTCGGCTTTCAGATGATCAGGGTGAAGAGTGATTGAATACAAAGAACAAACGAACAATTTGCGCTCCGCTAGGAAATAATTAACAGTGCCTGTCAGAATCGGCAACGAGGTGATCTTGAAAGAAAAACCCGTTTGGTACGGTGAGAGTCGACCTGAATACCGAAAAGAATGTTGACCTGGATACCAAAATAAATGGTAACACAAGAACCATGGCCTGAACGCCGCTCATCAGTATGAATACTGAACAACTGGCCTGAGTGCCACAAGTGCTTCAACCTGAACGTCAGAAACTTCTTCGATCTGAACATCGGAAAACTGGCCTGAGTGCCACAAATACTTCAACCTGAGCGTCAGAAACTTCTTCGATCTGAACATCGAAACAAGTACTTCAACCTGAACGTTGGAAACTTCTTCGATCTGAACATCGGAAAACTGGCTTGAGTGCCACAAGTGCTTCAACCTGAACGTCAAAAACTTCTTCGATTTGAACATCGGAAAACTGGCCTGAGTGCCACAAGTGCTTCAACCTGAACGTCTGAAACTTCTTCGATCTGAACATCGGAAAACTGGCCTGAGTGCCATAAGTGCTTCAACCTGAACGTCGGAAACTTCTTCGATCTGAACATCGGAAACTGGCCTGAGTGCCACAAGTGCTTCAACCTGAACGTCGGAAACTTCTTCGATCTGAACATCAGAAAACTGGCCTGAGTGCCATAAGTGCTTCAACCTGAACATCGGAAAACTGGCCTGAGTGCCACAAGTGCTTCAACCTGAACGTCGGAAACTTTTTCGATCTGAACATCGGAAAATTGGTCTGAGTGCCACAAGTGCTTCAACCTGAACGTCGGAAACTTCTTCGATCTGAACATCGGAAAACTGGCCTGAGTGCCACAAGTGCTTCAACCTGAACGTCGGAAACTTCTTCGATCTGAACATCGGAAGACTGGCCTGAGTGCCACAAGTGCTTCAACCTGAACGTCGGAAACTTCTTCGATCTGAACATCGGAAAACTTCATGCCTGTCAGCATCGGCAGAAATAAGGAAAAGTGATGAATGAGGCGGCACGCGGCCAACGACCTATGCTGGGGGTAATAAGCCATGAGCATGCCATCCCTACTTAATCCACTATGAACGACCAATTTACGCTCAGCTGGGGATTATTATATTTTTTGCTTTTCTTGAACCCCAGAACTTTGTGACTTCTTTTTCGTCTTTTTTTCTTCTTTTTTGAACCCCGGTACTTCGTTGATTGATCTTTTTCTTTTTCTTGGACCCCAAAACTTCTTTGATTTTCATTTCCATCTCCGCCCGACAGAAATCCTTCCTCCAATATCGCCCTACTGGGGAATACCGTTGATCCAATGTCACGATGCTAAACTCCTCAAAGTAACATCTTCTAACTAGCAGAACCCATTCTCAAACGGTAACCACGGCTTGAGTCACGCTGATCGCGTAACACTCTCTGATTTTCATTTCTATCTCTGTCCGACGGAAACCCTTCCTCCAATATCGCGCTACTGGGGAATATTGTTGATTCAGAATCCTGATGCCGAACTCCTCAGAGCAACATCTTCCAACTTTCATCTCGCACGACAGAATCTTCCTCCAATATCGCACTACCGGGGAATATTGTTGATCCAACATCACGATGCTAAACTCCTCAGAGTAACATCTTCACCATCCGGTGAAACCAACTCTCAAACAGTAACCACGACTTGAGTCTAACTTATCCAACGTCATGATACTAAACTCCTCGGAGTAACATCTTCACCATCCGGTGAAACCAACTCTCAAACGGTAACCACGGCTTGAGTCTAACTGATGCTTGCAATGCTGAGGCTGATCTTCCAACCAAATAAACCGATTCTCAAACGGTAACCACGACTTGAGACTAGCTTATGCTTGCAATGCTTATGCATGATGATTTTTCTTTTTTACAGCGTAATGCTCCATAACCATGGAAATGCTACACAATTTATTATGCAATATGTTATGCTTCTCTAAATGATGAATGCAGAAACAAGTATCCCCCTCAAGGGACTCTACTGAGGAGCTCGAGGCACTCTGCTGAGGAGCTTGATACCACTCCAATCTCCACCCTGCTGGGGAATAGCACTGCCGCTGGGGAAAGGACAACCCTCACCAGGGATGAACTCCACTGAACTCGGTCCGCTTGGGGACTTCGCTGGGGAAACAACTACCAACGCACTCTACGGGGAAAACAACAATCTTCGACTTGCTGGGGAAATAACAACCTCCACCCTGCTAGGGAAACAACCGCAGGCCTGGCTGCCGAGGCAACACCGATCTCGAACCCGCTGGGGAAATAACAATCCCAACCCTGCTAGGGGAAATACGAAATATCTGGCACGGAACATTGGTCGACTCGTCGACCGCTGGCATTCACCACCTAACCAGAGTGTCAACTTTCCATTTCAGACTTCGAAGAGTCTTCTTGATTAACCCTCTAGGATCGTCGCACGTCTTTCGCCGTCTTTTCACCATTCTTCTATCCCTTGTCCCTGATTGGACTCCACGGGGATCTTTTGTCAAAAAGCTTCACATCACAACCTGCAAGTGAGTGAAAATATCTAACAACACCTGCAAAAGAGATCGTTAGATAAAAACGTGCCCCAGGCGCCAAAATTTCAACACCTAGGTCACCCAACCTTCCGAATAAGATTTCCGACTTTCAATCTTATGAACATGCATTGGAAGGGACCCGTATGTCTTAAAATGCAAAGATTCTTTATCAAAATAAATAGATGTTTTTTCAATCAAAGCGGTAATGAAAACAAAAACAAAATTATTTGATTGAATATGCATTTTATTGATTGAAAAAGGTGTGGCTCAAAACCGAGCAATACACAGGAAGCAATCCCTGAAAAGAGGTAATTACGCACAAAAGGAAAAAATCTATCCTAATGGCAATGTGAACCCGTGGTCTCATCGAGTTCCAACTCGATTACACCCCAAATATCCTCAAGACTCTCCACACTTTCTGCCTTCTGAACAAGACGCTTCCGATTGATCTCTGCCGGGGATTACCCATGTGTCTTAACCAAAGCACAAACGATCATGCTAGACGCAGTTGTTCGTTTCATTCCCTCTTTTGCCTGGACCGCCCTTTCGGGTTTTCAGTCCACCGGGATACCCTTTTTTGCCCAAGCAACCCTTGTGGGGTTTTCGACTTGCCGGGTGTACAGTTTTTTCTCTTTTTATCCCTAATTTTTGCCCGAACCTTTTCATTTTTTTCTCTTGGTTCGCCGGGATGCCCTTTTTTTCCTGGACTTTTTTATTCTTTTCGTCCAGCGGGTCTCTTATACGAAGTATTTTTTAACTGCGTCCGCATTCACAGGGGATGAAAAATCCTCGCCATCCATGGTCGTCAACAATAAGGCTCCGCCAGAGAAAACCTTCTTAACCACGAATGGACCCTCATAATTGGATGTCCATTTGCCCCTACGATCGTTTTGAGGAGGAAGGATCCTTTTCAACACCATATCCCCCGCGTGATACACACGAGGTCGCACCTTCCGGTCAAAAGCACGCTTCATCCACTGCTGGTACAACTGTCCATGACAAATGGTTGACAACCTCTTTTTCTCAATTAGGCTCAACTCTTCGTACCGAGAAAGGCGTTTCCCCAGTAGACGTACGCGCTGAGGTCCGATACCCAGGATACAAGCTTCACACTCAGCCATATTGTTGGTGCATTCAAACGTTAGCCGGACATCAAAAGGAATGTGGGATCCTCTCGGCGTAACCAAAACAGCACCAACTCCACTACCATCCACGTTAACAGCCCCATCAAACATCAGAATTCGTTCGGATTCAGGGTCAGGCCCCTCCTCTGGGATTGGTTCCTCACAATCTTTCGATTTGAGGAACACGATGTCCTCATCAGGGAACTCAAACTTCATCGGTTGATAATCCTCAATGGGTTGCTGGGCGAGGTAATCAGACAATACACTCCCCTTTATTGCTTTCTGAGAGGTGTACTGGATATCATATTCAGTTAAAATCATTTGCCATCTCGCAACCCGTCCGGTCAATGCTGGCTTCTCAAAAATATACTTGATCGGGTCCATCTTGGAAATCCACAAAGTGGTATGAACCAACATATATTGTCTCAGTCGGCGAGCAGCCTATGCCAAAGCACAACAAGTTTTCTTGAGCAGTGAATATTTTGTTTCACAGTCGGTAAACTTTTTGCTAAGGTAGTAATTTGCATGCTCTTTTCGATCAGACTCGTCATGCTGCCCCAGTACACACCCCATAGACCCCTTAAGGGCTGTCAAGTATAGAATTAACGGTCGCCCCTCCACGGGAGGCAATAGAATCGGAGGCTCCTGCAAATATTCTTTTATCTTTTCAAATGCCGCTTGACAATCATTATTCCACCTGACCGTTTGATCTTTTCTTAACAACTTGAATATGGGTTCACTCGTGGCTGTTAGATGAGATGTGAACCATGAAATGTAGTTCAATCTACCTAAAAGACCACGAACCTCCTTTTCCGTTCTCGGTTCAGGCATTTCTTGTATTACTTTTTCCTTAGCAGGATCGACCTCGATTCCTCTTTTTTTTCGCAATAAACCCCAGCAATTTACCGGACCGCACTCTGAAAGTGCACTTATTCGGATTCAACCTCAGTTTGAATTGTCTCAACCGGTCAAACAACTTGGCCAAGTCTGCCAAATGCCCCTCTTCTGTTTGGGACTTTGCTATCATGTCATCAACATAGCATTCGATTTCATGATGAATCATATCATGAAACAAAGTCACCATAGCTCTTTGATGCGTGGCACCGGCGTTCTTGAGACCGAATGGCATCACCTCCGCTCTTGACACTCGCCTCCAAGGCGGCCCCAACCTTCACTTCCCTTCAGACCTCCTCGGTGCCCAGATTAACAATTTCAACTCGCTCCTCGTGCGGTTGAATCACCTTCTCCTCTTGTTTCAACAACCTAGTTAATTCCTCCGGCAGTTCACAATCTTCTTCGCCTTCTTCTTCGGCATGATAGATTGGATCGTTGAAGTCATATGAGGGTGTAACAGGATTATTATCAATGAGATCCGGAGAATACAAAAGTCGGAACGAGACAAAACACAAGGAAGGAAAATGAAAATAAACATTGCCATTTTTATTTTTGTTTTAAACTGCAAAAATAAATGAAAAACAGGGAACACCGCTTTTAATGTGAAAAACATCCATTTACTAATGATGCAAAATGTTGCACAATGAAACACATGAGGTGGCCCTTACAATGGACCATTACGTTTCGGGCAAAACGTATGGCTTTCATGCAGACAGTATTGAAAAACAGAAATATTACTCTTCACGCAGAGTGACAGTGATGATCTTTTCGGCCTTCCAGTTCTGGACCTCCATCTCTGGTACACACGGTTTTATCTAGGAGTCAAGCTCATAGTCACTGTCAGTCTCTTCACCCACCGCACAAACGCGATCTGAATCCTCAGCAACTACGCCCACCTTCACCTGACAATGCGTCGGCATGGGATTAGCATTAACATTCGGCAACAGTGTAAAATTGATGGCTTTGGAATCCACCAAGTCTTGGACGACATGCTTAAAAGCTCTGCAACCCTCAATGTTATGCCCGGATGCACCAGAATGGAACTCGCACTTGGCATTCTCATCATAATTGGCAGGCCTCTGATCAGGTCTCAACGGAGCCAACATCCTCAACTGTACCATCCTAAGATCCTTCAACTTCTTCAACAGAAGAGCATATGTCATGGGTGGCCTATCAAATTGACGATCTGTCATCCCTCTTCTCACTTGGAACCCAGCTCTCTGTGCTCTCTATTGAGGTGGCTGCTATTGTCGTCACACAGACTGATTACCAACAGGAATTATTACCGCAGCAGTATGCTGGTAGTAATGACCCCTACCGTGTCCCCTTTGGGCATACACAACACTCGATTCACCCTCGTTCTTGCGCTGACCATTCCCAAATGGCTTCTTTACTCCAGAAGACGGAGCATCTCCCTGTATTTTCCCCATTCTCAGCCAACTTTCAATCCTCTCCACTTTCTCGGCGATTGCTTTCTGCCCCAAGGCGAACCCTTGCATGACGTAGACCAACTTACTCATCTTCTCTTTCAGCTCGAGAATGTCAGTGTTGGGTGAATCCATCAGTTTGGGTCTGTTGCGTCTGGTAGGGTATCTGTGTGGACGAGCTACGTGCAAAGGAATGATTCTACGTGCGCGAGCAATGATTCCTGAGTCAATCAAACACGTTAGATACTGACACCTGCAAAACAGAAGACAGGTTATTATGACTCACGCATGAATGCAATGTCTATCCGTATGAGGAACATTCTGTCCTTCGATCCTGGTTTCATCGAGACGGATAATAATTTGACAACAATATTCTGACATCAGGATGTCTCTCAACCGGGATCTCAATCGAGAATGTACCCTGAGTATGGATAGACATGAGTTGGATGCGGATGAATGCAAAATGTGGATGATGTAGATGCATGAATGCAATGCACTGTGCCATCCTCTAAGTCCTCTGAAAATCAACTGCACTGAGTTCCGGTCTCTGAACTGATCACAACCATCTGAGGGAACGAGTAACCATAATTCCGACTTAGGGTTCCGAAATAAACGGAACGTAGGATATATCACCATCATCACTGGAAAATCGCTGAACTGATAGCAACAAAATCATCTGTACCAACCCAGGGAATCCTGAAATAAACGGATCCCCACTGATAAATACCACGGACAATACTCCGGCGTCTCAGGAATAAATATCCATGATCCAACTGAACCAAAGTCACCATCAGAGAGTCACCAACAGAATCTGCATCTGTAAGAATCAAACCCTCCCCTCACAGGTGAATTCTAACAAGGTCATCCTAAGGCGGATAATGGTCTCGACAATCGGCCAAGATACTCAACGGGTTTTCCCTTTCAGGTGTGCCGTTGCAGCTCTCATAAGATCATCTAAACCAAAGATCCGGGAAAGAACGGTCACCGAAGTCAACAGCTCGAAAGAGGTAACCCAACCAAAGAGGAATAACTCCACCCGGAAGAGCTCTCTCAGATGAACCTCGTCTGGCTTGTGGTATGGCACGTCGCAACAACATGCTGATCCAACATGTGAGGAAACGTGAGACCACGCTAATCCTAGGTGTATGCTCGGGCCTGGGTTTTAGCCCCACTCAGAACACCCACCCCAAATCAGAGGAACCAACCTGTACAGGATCCAACACAATGATAATATGATGCATGCAAACATATATGCAAATATATACAATCACAGTATAATAATCATAAATGCAATAAATAGAGCAGCACAAGCAACCAAAACTATCCTAGAGAGCGCTAGGATTGACTCGCTTAGGGAAGATGGACCAACAATAGGTCAACTTCTTATGTCCCCAGCAGAGTCGCCAGCTGTCGCAACGCGAAAAACAACCGGCGCGAAAAGACACAGAGCCGCCACCGTGCATTATTTATCCCAAAGGAGGGAAAGGAAACGCTCGAAGTAAACCTGAAAAAGGGAAAGGAATGGTCTCACGACCAGAGATCGCTAGGTACGGGAGTCGGTTACACAAGGGGAAGGTATTAGCACCCCTCACGTCCGTCGTACTCGACGGGATCCACGCTCAACAGGATAGGAAAACGTTGCTGATAAACTGCTTAAAGAATGCACACACACTGGAATAAACAGGCGAAGGAAAACGGAGGAAGCGGACTCGGCAGGAAGTCGCATCCTGGGCCTACGTAGTTTGTCAGAAACAAACATCAGAGTCGACGTAGTTCGGGGAAATGGGAAACGAGCTCGCTAGGATATCGCATCCTATGCCTACGTATCTCATCTGGAATGAGAATCAGAGCTACCGTAGTTCGGCTAACGCACGCCGAAACAAAACACAACACCAAGACGTCAAAAGAAACTCAACAAGGAAACGGAATGCCAATGGCTGGACTTATATCCGACTCCACAAAACAAAGGCAAACAAGGAAACGGAATGCCAATAGCTGGGCTTACGTCCAACTCCAAACAAACAGCACAAGGAAACTGAATGCCAATCAATGGGCTTACATCCGACTCCAAACAAGTAAACAATCGCTAACCAGCGAACACCAAAGGTTCTCCAACTGACAAACTAAAAGGGAGTCTGGAACTCGAGCCTAATAGCTGTCACACAAACACCAAGAAGACGCTGAGACGTCAGAAGAAACAAAGAAGTTGAACACACAGACTAAAAGGGAGTCGGGAACTCGGACCTAATAGCTGTCAAGCAAAACACACGCGAAAATAAAAAAGGGTGCCCGGAGAGATCTCGCACGATCTCCTGCCTACGTACCTCATCTGGTATGAGGATCAGGGCGACGTAGTTCCCCTTAACAGGGGAGAAACTTTCTCCTAACCAGAGACCAAGGGAATAACGGACTAAAAGGGAGACTGACTCGAGCCTAATAGTCATCATGCAAATTATAACCCTAGGTTGAGGTCTCTAACAAGAGTTTGACTCACACAGGCAGTGAGTCAACTCAAGTCTATCTCTACGTACGTTCAACTTCCTCGAAAGTTGATCATACGACTCCTACAGAAAGGAGATGAGAAGCAAAAGCAGATAAACATCAAAAGCAATCATCACACTTTATATGCAAACAAGCGGCTCATACAAGGCTGGGCTTTAGTCAAGGGGTCATATCAACCTCGACAAATAAGCCAACACTGGAAAGGTATGATGAAACTCTTAACCACTGACATTGACCGTCAGGGTGAGCAGATGAAAGGTAATGAGGGTTGGACCTCATAGCTCTTAACCCGGGCCTGGGTGAGATTGAATCAATGAATGCGCGGGGGTCCAAAATGAGGGACCCGACTCCACTTGACTGACTTTGTACAAGATCTGGGGGACATGTCCAAGAGCATCAGCACGTAGTGCGAGCATAATAGACGACTCTGTAAGAACAAAAATTGTTCTACAACAGATTCCTTGATTTTGATGATAACAAAGGATGAAACCAAAAATGGCACCCTAACGAAAAGTTTCTAAGTGTGCAGGATTCTAAAGAAAGAAGGAAGAATCTGATGATGTCATCAGATACAGAAGCAGATCAGATACAAAATTATCATATGATCAGAAGCATCTGAAGTGGAAACACGCTCAAGAAGTTCTAACTCTAAGCAAAACAGCAAAGTATCAGAAGCATCTGAACAGGAAGTAAGCTCTAAGAAGATCTGACTCTGAACAATGCTATCTCTAAGAAGTTCTCAGTGCAATCTGAACTCTCAAGAGATTAAACATCAGAAGCAAGATTCCAAGATTCTCCAGAAACACAAATACTCTGAGCATGGAATTGCTAATCATGAAAGAGTAACGTTTAAGTCAAGAAAAGATTTGCAAATGGATTTCCTAATTGAGAAAGAGACGTTAATCTCCAATTTCAATAAAGAAAATACTACTTGTGGTAAGTAGTCATTTCAAGAAGAAAAAGTCATCCTGCAGAAGCTATTTATGTGATGGCGTAACTTCATTTCAATATCCATCAGTTTCAACTACTACTTCATTGATCTATATAAAGGATTGCAAATCAACATTTCAAATACTACACACATATACAAGGAAAAATTATACTGAAACATCAACACAAGAAAAACATTCTCGCTCTCTCTATCTTCACGAAGCTTTTGCTTATTACGTGAAAAACTCTTTTTCTTACTATTGTAATATCTGCTTTCTTAGAAGCATTCTAGATTACATTAATCTTTCATATATTGTTTGTTGATTTCCTCAAGTGACTCTGTGTAGTCTGTATACTTGAGAGGGCTAAGAGATTTTTATCTTAGACGTTGTTTGTAATCTTTCAAGATTAGTGGATTAAGTCCTTGTTGAAGGCGAAATCACCTTGGCCGGGTGGACTGGAGTAGCTTTGTGTTATAAGCGAACCAGTATAAAATCATTGTGTGGTTTTCATTTTGAAAAGCGCTTATTTTTCCAAACAATTCAAACCCCCCCCTTTCTTGTTTTTCTCACCTTCAATTGGTATCAGAGCTCCGGCTCTGTTATTGATTTTCTAATCATACACTTAACCGTGTAGAGAGATCCAGTACGAGAAAAACTATGGCCCACTCAAATGAAAGAGATTCTTACAATGCCAAGCCTCCTGTTTTTGATGGAGAGAAATTTGATTACTGGAAAGATAGAATCGAAAGTTTCTTTCTGGGTTATGATGCTGACCTCTGGGACATTGTCACAGATGGATACACACCTCCAGTCTTAAATGGAGCTGAAGTTCCCAGAAGTAAGATGTCAGAAGATCAGAAACGTGTCTTCAAAAATCACCACAAGGCCAGAATAATACTTCTAAATGCTATATCATACAACGAATATGAAAAGATCACCAACAGAGAGACAGCCAAAGATATACTTGACTCTCTGAGGATGACTCATGAAGGAAACTCTCAAGTCAAAGAGACAAAGGCTCTGGCACTTATCCAGAAATACGAAGCCTTCAAAATGGAAGATGATGAAGCTATAGAGGCTATGTTTTCTAGATTCCAAACTCTTATTGCAGGTCTCAAGGTGCTGGACAAAGGATACACAACTGCAGATCATGTTAAGAAGATAGTCAGAAGTCTGCCAAAGAAATGGAGACCTATGGTTACTGCTCTGAAACTGTCAAAGGATTTGAACAATATCAGCCTTGAAGAACTTGTTAGTTCTCTCAGAAGCCATGAGATAGAACTAGAGGAGGATGAGCCTCAGAAAAGGAACAAGTCAGTAGCGCTAAAGTCCAGATCTGAAAGACGGAAACCTGACAGAACCAAAGCTCTCCAGGCAGAAGCTGAAGATACTGACGATTCTGAACCAGAAGAATCTGATGATGAAGAAGAGTTGTCCCTACTAACCAGAAGAGTCAAGCAACTCTGGAAAAAGAGGAACAACAACAACTTCAGAAGATCAAGACCCAGAGGGGATCGATCAGAGTCAACTTCAAAAGGTAAAGCTAACAAAGATATTACCTGTTATGAATGTAAAGAAACAGGTCATTACAGAAATGAATGCCCCAAGTTGAAGAAAGACAACCCTAAAAAAGAAAGCTTCAAGAAAAACACTTTCAGAACAAAGAAAGGACTGATGGCCACCTGGGATGATAGTGAATCTGGATCATCAGAATCTGACTCTGATGAACAGGCCAACGTAGCACTTATGGCTATCACATCCAGCAGCTCAGATGAAGAATCTGAAGAGGTATTTTCTGAACTTTCTCGATCTGACTTAGAATCATGTTTGTCAGAAACTCTTACCTCTTATCAGAAATTGAAACAAAAGTTTAAAAACATTAAAGGCTGTCTTAAAGCAAAATTTGAAGAGTGTAGTGAACTTGAGATGACAATTCTAGCACAAGAAGATACGATTAGATCTTTAACATTAGAAAGAGATGGAGCTAAGAGAAATAGCTTAGAATTAGAAGAAGCGTTGTCTCAAGCACCACAAACTTCAAATAAAATTATTTATAAATATGAAGAAGCCTTTCAAGAATTTCTGAAGAATGGGATAGATAGGAGTATTATGGCATCCATGATTTATGGAGTAAGTCAGAACAATAGAAGGGGAATTGGTTATGATCCTAAGGAAGATAAAACTTCTACCAATGACCAAATTAAATCTCCTTTTTCATATCACTACACCCACACACAAGAACACAAATTTAAAAATGCTAGAAGACCCAAAGTTATAAGAAACTCTGGGAAAACTAATCTAAAAGGACCCAAGAGATTCGGGGTACCGAAAGATAAGATTATCTATGTTGCAGATATCCTATGCAGCAAAGTTCAGACACCAGTCATGGTACCTGGACTCTGGATGCTCGCGACACATGACGGGAAGAAAGTCTATGTTCCAAAGCCTGGAACTTAAAGATGCTGGATTCGTAGGTTTCGGAGGAGATCAGAAAGGAAGGATCAGAGGCTCCGGAACTATTGGTAATGGTACTCTTCCCTCTATATCTGATGTTCTTTATGTAGAAGGATTAATGCATAACTTATTATCCATAAGTCAATTAAGTGATAACGGTTATGATGTAATCTTCAATCAAAAAACATGTAAAGCCATTAATCAGAACGATGGTTCTGTCCTTTTCACAGGCAAGAGGAAAAACAACATTTACAAAATAAATCTTTCTGATTTAAAAGATCAAAATGTTAAATGTCTAATGTCAGTTCACGAAGAGCAATGGGTATGGCATAGACGCTTGGGCCACATTAGCATGAGGAAACTTTCTCAGCTAACTAAACTCGAGTTAGTCAGAGGCCTACCTAAACTGAAGTTTTCTTCAGATGCTCTGTGTGAAGCTTGTCAGAAAGGAAAAATTTCAAAAACATCTTTTAAAAAGAAAAATGTTGTTTCTACCTCTAAGCCTCTGGAACTTCTTCACATTGACTTATTTGGTCCTGTGAAAACAGCATCAGTTAATGGAAAGAAGTATGGACTAGTCATTGTTGATGATTACAGTCGCTGGACATGGGTAAAATTCCTAAAGCACAAGAGTGAGTCTCACTCTGTATTCACTAGTTTCTGTTCCAAAGTGCAAAAAGAATTTGACTCTAAAATTATTAGAGTCAGAAGTGATCATGGTGGAGAATTTGAAAACAAAGATTTTGAAGAATTATTTGATTCTAATGGAATATCCCATGATTTCTCCTGCCCTAGAACTCCACAACAAAATGGAGTTGTAGAGAGGAAGAATAGGACACTCCAAGAGATGGCCAGAACCATGATCAATGAAACTAATGTAGCAAAGCACTTTTGGGCAGAAGCTGTAAATACAGCGTGTTACATTCAGAATAGAATCTCTATAAGACCTATTCTAGAAAAGACTCCCTATGAACTGTGTAAAGGAAGAAAACCAAACATTTCTTATTTTCATCCTTTTGGATGTTCTTGTTTTATATTAAATACTAAAGAACATCTGAACAAGTTTGATTCCAAAGCACAAAAAGGTATTATGTTAGGATACTCAGAACGCTCCAAAGGCTACAGAGTATACAACACAGAAACCAAAATTGTGGAAGAATCAATTCATGTCAGATTTGATGATAAGCTTGACCCTGAAAAGTCAAAGCTAGTTGAAAAGTTTGCAGATTTGGAAATCACTCTTGTAGAATCTGATAAAACTCCAGAAGCAACTGTCACTCAGAACTCTGAAGAGATTAAATCTCCAGAAATCCCAAAGAAAGTCAAAAGTCGTATCAATATATCTGAAGATTTGATTCTGGGAAACAAGGACGAACCTGTCAGAACCAGATCTACCTTCAGAACTTCTGAAGATATTCCTCTGGGACTAGTGTCTCTGATTGAGCCTACGTCTTGTGATGAAGCACTTCAGGATAACGACTGGGTGGCAGCTATGCAAGAAGAATTGGATCAATTCTCAAAGAATGATGTCTGGGATCTCGTTCCTAAACCCAGAGGCACTCATGTCATTGGAACCAGATGGGTTTTCAGAAACAAGCTGAACGAGAAAGGAGAAGTTGTCAAAAACAAAGCACGACTGGTAGCTCAAGGTTATAGTCAACAAGAAGGTATTGATTATAATGAGACTTTTGCTCCAGTCGCGAGGTTAGAATCTATTCGTCTTCTTGTATCTTTTGCTATTAATCACTCTATCAAATTATATCAAATGGATGTCAAGAGTGCATTTCTTAATGGTTATATTTCAGAAGAAGTGTATGTCAATCAACCTCCAGGCTTTGAAAACTCAAATTTTCCAGAACATGTTTTTAAACTTAAGAAATCTTTATATGGACTCAAACAAGCTCCCAGAGCTTGGTATGAACGATTAAGCAATTTTCTTCTGGAACAAAATTTTATCAGAGGGAAAGTTGATTCTACACTCTTCTGTAAAAACCTTAATAATGATCTCATGATATGCCAGATTTATGTTGATGATATTATTTTTGGTTCTGCTAATATCTCTGTTTGCCAAGAATTTTCTAAGTTAATGCAGGCAGAATTTGAGATGAGTTTAATGCAAGAACTAAAGTTCTTTCTGGGAATTCAAATTAATCAAACTCCAGAAGTCACGTACGTCCATCAAAGTAAATATATTAAAGATGTTCTGAAGAAGTTTGACATGACAGAATGTAACTCTGCAAAAACTCCCATGCACCCAACTTGCATTCTGGAAAAGGAAGAGGTAAGCAACAAGGTTTGTCAGAAGCTCTATCGAGGTATGATAGGCTCTCTTCTCTATCTGACTGCTACTCGTCCTGATATTCTCTTTAGTGTCTGTCTTTGTGCCAGATTCCAATCAGATCCTAGAGAATCTCATTTAACAGCAGTTAAGAGAATTCTTAAGTATCTGAAAGGAACTCCTAACCTGGGCCTGATGTATGAGAAAACATCAGAGTATAGACTCTCGGGTTATTGTGATGCAGATTATGCAGGAGATAGAATAGAACGAAAAAGTACTTCTGGAAATTGCCAGCTTCTGGGAAACAATTTAATCTCCTGGGCTAGCAAAAGACAGTCAACTATTGCTCTATCAACTGCAGAAGCAGAATATATCTCAGCGTCACTGTGCACAACTCAGATGCTCTGGATGAAGCATCAGCTAGAAGATCTACAAATCTTTGAGAGTAACATTCCTATCTTTTGTGATAATACTGCTGCTATTTGTTTAAGTAAGAATCCCATTCTACATTCCAGAGCCAAACACATAGAAATAAAACATCATTTTATCAGAGACTATGTTCAGAAAGGGATAGTAACTTTGAAGTTCATTGATACAAAACATCAATGGGCAGATATCTTTACTAAGCCTCTAGCTGAAGATAGATTTCTTTTTATCTTAAAAAATCTGAACATTCAAAATTGCCCAGAATGAAGTATGGCTCTGAAAAAGTAAAATGAGACTCTGATGTAAACAAATGTATTTCTGCCTCTGACTCTGATACTTCTACCAAGTTAAGAAGATATCTGAGTTAGAAATCTTCAGAAACCTATCCTTTGGTATTCCTGAAGATCAGATACATCAACACGTGGAGCTCTAAGCGTCTAACCCTAGAACTTCTAGACAGCTGTCAAAAGAAATCAAAGGTCAGAACGTTTGAAATCTCCTAGAGCAGTGTGCGTACTGTTGGGATTAGACATTCATTTATTAGCTGTAATCATTTTTCCCCCCAAACGTGCTATTTTGATTTTTGTGCTAACGCTGGAATGTGTGTCGTTTTGCATGTGTTTTACTTAGAGTATATAAACACTTTTCTCACATTTCACACACTTATCTCTCTCACTCACTCTAAAACCCTAAACCCTCTCTCAAAGTATTCTCTGAAAGTTCTGCAATCTTCATCTTCTTCTTCACCATGGACGCTCAACAACAAGAAGTTTTTAACTTCTCTCAACAAATGGAATCAAGTTCTACCGCTCAAACCTCAAACACTCAAACTCCAACCGTTACTGGCGTCACCATCACCCCTGTTTACAAAGAACCTCACGTTCTTGACCGAGAACGCCATATCAACCTTTCAACTCCTTTTGAAGGTTTGGATGTTTTGTGCGAATCACTTGTTGATTTCAAAAACTTGAAGAGGAATGACGTTGATCTCACTGAAGAGCTTCGTAAACAAGGATGGGAAAACTATTTCCAAAGACTTTATGGTCCCATTTACCCACTTCTCGTTAAGGAGTTCTGGAGACATGCTGATGCTGATGACAACTTCATCGTCTCATATGTTCTGGGGGTGAAGATTGTTATTACTGAAGGGTCTATTGCCTCCTTGTTGAACATGGAGCGAAGTGGAGGAAAAAGGATTTACAACATCCCTCCTAGGTCAAAGCGCATTACAGATGTGATAAACCCAACAATCTTCAAACCCAACGTTGAAGGAAACCCCTCTAGGAACAAGGAGCTGCACCAGAACCTCAGAGTGTGGCTGAAGATTATTCTGGGAACAATTCACCATCGTCCAGCCTCTAACTCCTCTGACTACATAAATGCAGACCAGAAATGCATTCTGTACTGCATTCAGAAGGGTATAAAGATCTCTCTCCCTGTTCTCCTCTTCAGATATCTGAGAGATTCGGTCAGAGAAACCAGAAACAATATGAAGCCCAGATCCTACATTCCTCTGGGAAGATTGCTATCTGACGTCTTCATTGAGCATGGACTGGTAGACGAGCTGGAAAAGACCAAGCTGATGGATGATCTGGCAATAGATGTGGGGAAGCCTCTGAATGCCAGAAACCTCAAGAGTATGGGGATAATCAAGAAAATTCAAGTCAGGCCAACTCTGGATATATCCTGGGATAGTTTGAAAGATCAGAGGAAGATGCCTCATGGCCTTGCCAGATTCTTCAAGAATGAACCCAGAGATGCTGTTGCTATCTATCTTCAGCGTCTGCTGGATGAAGGTGTTGACGTCTCTGATTTCAGCCTCGACGACTGTCTGGACTCTGAAGAAGACTTCGTCAGATACAAGAGAGGTCTTTCTGAAAAGAAGGTAGCATCTCAAGCAAAGAAGGCCAGACTCGGAGAAACTTCTGGAAGCAAATCTTCAGCTCCTCTGAATATATCAACTGGTAAGTCTGTTCCTCCTGTCTCCTCTAATCCTCTGATGGCTTCTTCTAACCCTCTCTCTTCACAACCTATTTTTACTACCTCTGAAATCCCTCCTTCAATCACCAGAACCTCCCAACCTACACCAGTTCTAAATATAGCCCGCACCTTCATACCTCCCTCTAAACCTGCACAAACTCACCAAAGCACTTCATCTTCATCATCCTCAATGCCAGAATCACCCCCATATGTTTCTGTCTCTTCTGACCAAGAATTTTCTGATCCTGATTCCCCAACCATAGCCACACTTTATGCTCATAGACTTGCTTCACAACAACAAACACAAACACAATCTGAAGCAACTTCACCTCCACCACAAAAAACAACCACCATACCTTCTGAAACTCAACCCTCTGAACCCCACACCTCTGATATCACCCCACCAAACATCTCCGCTGCACCTGAAGCAGAATCTGAACCCTTAGACTTAAACCCTCTTTACGCTTCACCCCAAACTTCTGAACCTCAACCTGAACCAGAAATTGAACCAGAACCTCTCACTTTAAATCTCAGCCCTCCAAACTCTCCACCTCACACCTCTGAACCAGAACCTGAACCTGAGCTTTCTAAACCTACCCTTAAGGAAGCCATCTTGATGATTGCAGAGGCTTCAACTCAAAAGGTCGATTCTCTGGTCACTAACTCTGAAATCAGTGATGATCCTGAATCTGTAAGGACACACTGGAACAGAGTCATTGGCTGGATGACATCTGAGTCCTTTAGGCTGAAGAGCATATCTGAACAAGTCAAAAATGGCTACATCAGAAATGCTGAGGCAAGACTCCAGGAGAGACTTGCCAGAGAGGCTGAAGCCAGAAGGCTGGAGGAAGAGAGATTGGCCAAGGAAGCTGAAGAAGAGGCAAGAAGGCTAGAAGAAGAAAGACTTGCTAAGGAAGCTGAAATCCTAAGGCAAAAGGAAGCTGAAGCTAAGGCTCTGGCGGATGCAGAAGCACAAGCTGCTGCTGAAGCTGAAGCTCAGCAGGCTCTGACTCTGGGGGAGTCCTCTTCAGTGATCCCTATGGTTCTTCAGACTCTGAAAGAACTCAAGCAAGATCAGAATGAACTCCGGGCCAGAATGGACAAGCAAGATACTGTCAACGACAACATCCAGAACATGCTTGCAATGCTGCTTCAGAGAATGCCTCCGCCTCCGAACCCTTAGGCACTTAGGATTTATTTTATTTTTTTTGCTTGCCTGTTATCCTTGTTTTGGCTCTCTCTCTGAATCTGATGTTTTCTTGTTGCCTTTGTGCTTCTATCTATGAATTCAAGTTTTTCTCTTTATTTATTTTTTCTCCTTATTTATTTTCTCTTTACTTATTTTCTACAATGTCTTTTTGATTCTGACAAAAAGGGGGAGAAGTAATTATTAGCTCTGATGAAAATATTGTCTAAAACCTTAAGCATTCTGCAACATTTTTTATATAAACAATATTATCTAACTTGGACTTAAGAAATTGCAGAAAATTTCAGAAACCTCTTTACTTAAGAAACTCTGGTAAGAACTTCTGAACTCCCTAGCATTATCTCAGGGGGAGCTTCTGTCTATCTGATCTGATATTTTATATGTTTCATCTGCTAATTAAGATTGTTTTGTCATCATCAAAAAGGGGGAGATTGTAAGAACAAAAATTGTTCTACAACAGATTCCTTGATTTTGATGATAACAAAGGATGAAACCAAAAATGGCACCCGAACGAAAAGTTTCTAAGTGTGCAGGATTCTAAAGAAAGAAGGAAGAATCTGATGATGTCATCAGATACAGAAGCAGATCAGATACAAAATTATCATATGATCAGAAGCATCTGAAGTGGAAACACGCTCAAGAAGTTCTAACTCTAAGCAAAACAGCAAAGTATCAGAAGCATCTGAACAAGAAGTAAGCTCTAAGAAGATCTGACTCTGAACAATGCTATCTCTAAGAAGTTCTCAGTGCAATCTGAACTCTCAAGAGATTAAACATCAGAAGCAAGATTCCAAGATTCTCCAGAAACACAAATACTCTGAGCATGGAATTGCTAATCATGAAAGAGTAACGTTTAAGTCAAGAAAAGATTTGCAAATGGATTTCCTAATTGAGAAAGAGACGTTAATCTCCAATTTCAATAAAGAAAATACTACTTGTGGTAAGTAGTCATTTCAAGAAGAAAAAGTCATCCTGCAGAAGCTATTTATGTGATGGCGTAACTTCATTTCAATATCCATCAGTTTCAACTACTACTTCATTGATCTATATAAAGGATTGCAAATCAACATTTCAAATACTACACACATATACAAGGAAAAATTATACTGAAACATCAACACAAGAAAAACATTCTCGCTCTCTCTATCTTCACGAAGCTTTTGCTTATTACGTGAAAAACTCTTTTTCTTACTATTGTAATATCTGCTTTCTTAGAAGCATTCTAGATTACATTAATCTTTCATATATTGTTTGTTGATTTCCTCAAGTGACTCTGTGTAGTCTGTATACTTGAGAGGGCTAAGAAATTTTTATCTTAGACGTTGTTTGTAATCTTTCAAGATTAGTGGATTAAGTCCTTGTTGAAGGCGAAATCACCTTGGCCGGGTGGACTGGAGTAGCTTTGTGTTATAAGCGAACCAGTATAAAATCATTGTGTGGTTTTCATTTTGAAAAGCGCTTATTTTTCCAAACAATTCAAACCCCCCCCCCCCCTTTCTTGTTTTTCTCACCTTCAGACTCAACGATTAACAGGGGACTGGCTACCGGTCCCTTCTATCTGTCAATTGCCTCTTCACTTAGGAGGACTTAACAAGTAACAGCACAAATGTAAATAAACATAGTCATTGGCTCTTAAGGAGGACTTCATCCAAACGCCTGCCAAAAAAGCGATAGGGCTTCCAGACTACATGGAGTTAGAAGGCTAAACTACCTCAGTGGTGTACTAACCACACTCCAAAGCAAAGCAAAATCAAGCTAGAAGCGGATAATGTACCTGTACAAAAGTCAAACAAGTCAATATTGTATTCAGACAAACCAAAACAGACAATCAACAATGGTGCTTATTCATCATCTACACAAGGCAAGTCAAAATGTAAGCAACTCAAGTAAGTTCACCACCAAGGGACCTACAACACAACAAAGATTAGTGTACAAAGTAATTTTCATCTCATGAAGTGAGATCAAACCAAACATTAGTGCTACATGCTCAATACCTGAAACACAAAACTCAAAAGGTGAGTACAAACCACTAGTGCAAAGACTAGGGTCAAAGGCAAAGCAAAAAGTCAAAACAGAAGTTGACATTCCACATGAAGCACATTTAATCAAATAAGAACATGTCCTAAAAAGGACCAGACTCAAATCCTAAGGCAAATCCATCTAATGATCAAGCTAAGGCAATAGCACACAATGTGATCAACAATTGGACATACAAATGAGAAAATTCACATTAAATCAGAACTGAACCCAATGATCATGAAAATTTATATACAAGCTCAACATGTTAAACACAATCATCACGCAAAAAATTGGAATCAGAAGAGATCAAATGGCATGTCAATGAAAATGAACAAAAGCATCATCAAAATGTGTGACACAAATTGTCACACCATACATTCATGTGCCCAAAACAGAAATTAAAAATGATAAAAATGCCAAACCCATTCTCAAAAATCAGGCAACATGTTAGGATTCAGTATATCAAATTTCAGGGTAATTGGATCAAATGGGTTTGGCATGCTTCATCCAATTGCTTGTGGAATGCTCATACTGAATCCTAACATGTTGCCTGATTTTTGAGAATGGGTTTGGCATTTTTATCATTTTTCATTTCTGTTTTGGGCACATGAACGTATGGTGTGACAATTTGTGTCACAAATTTGGATGATGCTTTTGTTCATTTTCATTGACATGCCATTTGATCTCTTCTGTTTCCAATTTTTTGCATGATGCTTGTGTTTAACATGTTCAGCTTGTATATAAATTTTCATGATCATTGGGTTCAGTTCTGATTTAATGTGCATTTTCTCATTTGTATGTCCAATTGTTGATCATATTGTGTGCTATTGCCTTAGCATGATCATTAGATGGATTTTCCTTAGGATTTGAGTCTGGTCCTTTTTAGGACATGTTCTTATTTGATTAAATGTGCTTCATATGGAATGTCAACTTCTGTTTTGACTTTTTCCTTTGCCTTTGACCCTAGTCTTTGCACTAGTGGTTTGTACTCACCTTTTGAGTTTTGTGTTTCAGGTATTGAGCATGTAGCACTAATGTTTGGTTTGATCTCACTTCATGAGTGCAAATTACTTTGTACACTAATATTTGTTGTGTTGTAGGTCCCTTGGTGGTGAACTTACTTGAGTTGCTTACATTTTGACTTGCCTTGTGTAGATGATGAATAAGCACCATTGTTGATTGTCTGTTTTGGTTTGTCTGAATACAATATTGACTTGTTTGACTTTTGTACAGGTACATTAGCCGCTTCTAGCTTGATTTTGCTTTGCTTTGGAGTGTGGTTAGTACACCACTGAGGTAGTTTAGCCTTCTAACTCCATGTAGTCTGGAAGCCCTGTCGCTTTTTTGGCAGGCGTTTGGCTGAAGTCCTCCTTAAGAGGCAATGACTATGTTTGTTTACATTTGTGTTGTTACTTGTTAAGTCCTCCTAAGTGAAGAGGCAATTGACAGATAGAAGAGACCGGTAGCCAGTCCCCTGTTAATCGTTGAGTCGTCCATTATGCTCGCACTACGTGCTGATACTCTTGGACATGTCCCCCAGATCTTGTACAAAGTCAGTCAAGTGGAGCATGGTCCCTCATTCTAGACCCCCATGCTTTCATTGATTCAAGCTCACCCAGGCCCGGGTTAAGAGCTATGAGGTCCAACCCTCATTACCTTTCATCTGCTCACCCTGACGGTCAATGTCAGTGGTTAAGAGTTTCATCATACCTTTCCAGTGTTGGCTTGTTTGTCGAGGTTGATATGACCCCTTGACTAAAGCCCAGCCTTGTATGAGCCGCTTGTTTGCATATAGAGTGTGATGATTGCTTTTGATGTTTATCTGCTTTTGCTTCTCATCTCCTTTCTGTAGGAGTCGTATGATCAACTTTCAAGGAAGTTAAACCTACGCAGAGATAAACTTGAGTTGACTCACTGCCTGTGTGAGTCAAACTCTTGTTAGAGACCTCAACCTAGGGTTATAATTTGCATGATGACTATTAGGCTCGAGTCAGTCTCCCTTTTAGTCCGTTATTCCCTTGGTCTCTGGTTAGGAGAAAGTTTCTCCCCTGTTAAGGGGAACTACGTCGCCCTGATCCTCATACCAGATGAGGTACGTAGGCAGGAGATCGTGCGAGATCTCTCCGGGCACCCTTTTTTCTTTTTGCGTGTGTTTTGCTTGACAACTATTAGGTCCGAGTTCCCGACTCCCTTTTAGTCTGTGTGTTTAACTTCTTTGTTTCTTCTGACGTCTCAGCGTCTTCTTGGTGTTTGTGTGACAACTATTAGGCTCGAGTTCCAGACTCCCTTTTAGTTTGTCAGTTGGAGAACCTTTGGTGTTCGCTGGTTAGCGATTGTTTACTTGTTTGGAGTCGGATGTAAGACCATTGATTGGCATTCAGTTTCCTTGTGATGTTTGTTTGGAGTTGGATGTAAGCCCAGCTATTGGCATTCCGTTTCCTTGTTTGCCTTTGTTTTGTGGAGTCGGATATAAGTCCAGCCATTGGCATTCCGTTTCCTTGTTGAGTTTCTTTTGACGTCTCAGCGTCTTAGTGTTGTGTTTTGTTTCGGCGTGCGTTAGCCGAACTACGGTAGCTCTGATTCTCATTCCAGATGAGATACGTAGGCATAGGATGCGATATCCTAGCGAGCTCGTTTCCCATTTCCCCGAACTACATCGACTCTGATGTTTGTTTCTGACAAACTACGTAGGCCCAGGATACGACTTCCTGCCGAGTCCGCTTCCTCCGTTTTCCTTCGCCTGTTTATTCCAGTGTGTGTGCATTCTTTGAGCAGTTTATCAGCAACCTTTTCCTATCCTGTTGAGCATGGATCCCGTCGAGTACGGTGGACGTGAGGGGTGCTAATACCTTCCCCTTGCGTAACCGACTCCCGTACCTAGCGATCTCTGGTCGTGAGACCATTCCTTTCCCTTTTTCAGGTTTACTTTGAGCGTTTCCTTTCCCTCCTTTGGGATAAATAATGCACGTTGGCGGCTCTGTGTCTTTTCGCGCCGGTTGTTTTTCGCGTTGTGATACTTGGGGATCGAACCCATGACCTTGAGCGAACCTTTAATTTTCAACCGAGGTAAAAGACTTTATTTGTTATAGTGGTTTCTAATTATGTCGCTAAGTTGTAAAAGTCATCACTAAGTTGCAAGAAGGACCAAATGTATGGATGCAAAATTTTAAGAGAGACTAAAAATGAAATATGAGATATTTAGAAGGACCAAAAATATATTTAACCCATGATATTATTATAATATGATAATTACTATTGATGAAATATAACTATATTAATAATTCATTGATTGAGTCCTCAATGTTGTCTATAAAAGATTTAACTCATAAAATTAACTTTTTGTTTTGGGTCGATCTAACGATCCAATAAGACCAATCCAATTCAAATATCCAATTCATAATCTCAGATGTATAAATATGATGAATAGGTAAACCCTTTTTAAGAGGTCGCACACAAAAATTCGACACTACACTCATGACAATGGTTGCAATCAATCCAACAACTTCTTCTATTCTACGCCGCATTCATCTGGGTCGATTTTAATTGTTACTCATATATAAGCGTAGTCACGCGTGAGACAAAGGTACAATTTCATTCATTATTGTAAAGAGGATCCAGATCGCTAAAATGCCTCTATCCTAAGGGATCATAACTCTCTTCCCCATGCTTCAGAAGGCGCAGATGGTACCCACACCATTTTCGAAGATCACATCCTTAAGAAATTCATGTCGCACCACTCCAAGTAGAAGGAAGAGAAGGATGTCAAGCACCAGGTCCCCATTTCATCATCAGAAGAATTCATCCTCAAAAAACATCATTTATTGTAGGATTCCTAAATTCCTTAAAAATTCGTCGAAGCTAGAAAATTATGATGGGACTAGGGACCCAGATGAGCACATTGAGCACATAAACACCATGCTCGATTATCAGTATGCCGAGGGAATAATGAAATGAAAACTATTCGTGTTAACTCTCAAAAGAGCCTTTATGACGTGGTTTAACACCCTGGATGACCGTTCTATCAATTCTTAGAGGAAGTCTTATGATTAATTTATGGAACAATTCACCAAAAGAAGAAGGAAATCCTTAGATAATATATTGATCTATTCACAAGAGTAGTAGTGGAAGGAGGAAGATCTAATGATAGGATAAAATCTTGGATCTTCGAGAAATGATTTAGGATAGACTACATGTTTCATGAGAAGTTAGGGCTAGAGGGTGCATAGAGCATGGACAACCTCCTCACTTGAGCCCAAACATATATTAATTATGAGGAGACGCTATTATCCAAAGACATAGAAAGTAATAAAGGATCAAGGAACCCACTAAATGGTTGAGCCAGGGACAACAAGCATCGAGATGACAAGGAATAAATGAACATGGGGGGCCATGAGCCAGGTTTTCATCCTACACCCATATCAACACGTCAAGAAAAAATGTTCCATAAGAGTGTTCCAAAATATAATTCAAAGAGTCTGGAGTAAAATACTTCTACCTCATCATACAATCTGCCAAGATAAATAAGTCGAAGTTTTTCAACCTCCATAAGACCCACACACATAATAGAGATGAATGCGTCCATCTAAAAAATCATCAGAAAGCTAACTAAGAAAGGGAGATTAGGTAGGTACTCCCAAGATGAAGGAAGAAAAATGAGATTGAAAGGAAAATAGGTTCTCCCATCAAGTCCAGAAGGAGGAGCGACTGACCACCTAAGAAACTTCTTCCCTACAGAGATAAATCATCACTAAATAAGACAATCAAAGTCATGGAGAAGGTTAAGAAAAATAAAATATAACAATAGTGATAAATAAGGATTTCAGAGAGGAAAACAACCATTCCTAACTTTCATTACATGGGGCTATAACTTCATCACATCCATCACTTAAGGGTTCCCTCCCGAAGACACTATCGAAATGAATTATGAAAAGAAAGATTATCGAATTGATGGCGGTAGATAAGAAAGTATAAATGTACCCATTCTAAGGTTTAGGAACATCGAGAAGGTATACGACATTCCCAATGAAATCCATGACTAATTTTGACATCTCTAGAAACTAATACTCATTTATGGAGAGAGTTCATGTGATATTATGTATGTTGAACTCTTCGAGAAGCTGGGATTAAGGAAAGATAATTTGTACCCATATACAAGCTCAAACCTACAACCTTACAATGACACACTGACCCGATCTTGGGGTTTTATAGTGATTATGGTCACCTTTGAGGAAGGAAGGGACGTTTGGACAATATATTTATAGTTTTTGGTGGTCCTATGTAAGACATTGTGTCCCCTCCGTCAACTTAAAGATCAAGTACCATAATCTACACGATGAATCAGACTATGTGTGTTGACCTAGCAGAAGTTTGTCGCATACATAAAAGAGTGAAACCATGATGCAACTTTTGTTGAACAAAAAGAGAAGGCCCCCATAGAAATCAATGTCGTTGACCTCAACAAACACTTTAAAATGATCACATCCAATCAATATACCATGGAGACAGGTTCTAGGAGCACGTTGTCACATTACGCGAAAAACCGACAAGAAAAGACACAGAGCCGCCACCGTGCGTTATTTATCCTAAAGGAGGGAAAGGAAACGCTCGAAGTAAACCTGGAAAGGAAATGGTCTTACAACCAGAGATTGAAGGATCGGGAGTCGGTTATGCGAAGGGAAGGTATTAGCACCCCTACGCATCCGTCGTACTCGACGGGATCCACGCTGTAGTACCTCAAATTTTCACCTCCCATTTGTATATAAATTTTCATGTTTAGGTCATTAACATTGCATTGTTCATTGCATAGTCCATCATGTCATCAGGCAAGACTGGTCAGGAGATTCAACTGTGCAAGGCAACAAGAGCACTGTCTATGAGATCAAAGCCCTAGGGTTGGTACAATGAGTTTATGTGACCCAAGGATCATCTTGAAGAGATTTTGCCAAGTGTTGAAAGCTCAAGACTCATCAGTCCATGTGCAAATCATCTGAAACCCTAAAAAGTCAACAGAAGTCAACTGTCAGTTCAACTATGGATTTGAAGGTGGGAAGTGGTTAGAGGGGCCTCATTCATGTTCAAAAAAGTCTCATATGACATTTCAAACATTAACATTGAAGGATTTGAAGTCAGATCAAGACTTTCCAAAAATAGCAGGTGACCTGTAATTTGAATTTTCCAAAAATGGAAAGGTTTTGGACCAACTTCAACTCAAGATTACATCATCAAGAAAGCTTCAAATTAAATTTTTTCCAACATGAAAGTTGAAGATCTTTCTCTCCCATTTCCAAAAAGTCCAAGATCATGCATTTCTCATGTGTGGTTAAGGAGATATGGTTCAAACATGGCAAAGTGTGGTTTAAACTTCAAATGAGCATAACTTTCAAACCAAAACTCCAATTTGAGTGGTTCTTTTTGCACATTGATCCTTGTAACATGTATTTTCCAAGCATACAATCATTTGGCATGAAATCTCATTTGCATGGCATTGGCTCATTCATGAAGATTTTGGGAAGAAATTTCATAAACTCATTTTGGTTGAATATATGCATACAATATCACTTCCAAAGCTTGCATGAACACATTTTAAGTGGATTTTGGCCTTGCACATGCACTGTTCACGTGCATGAGGGTGCATGGAGCATGAAATTGATTTTTTGCATTCACACCACAAAGTCCTTAATCTCATTTGCATTTGCTCAAACCATTGCCTAAACATGATTAACATGGACTATATAGCCTTAATCATAATTGATTGCATCACAATTACCAATTCTAGATCTAGATTTCACAAATTCTCAAAATTCTCTCTCACTTTTTTCTCCAAAATTCTACAAACACAAGCACTTTTCCTTGATTCATTCATCATCCTGAGGTATTATTGAGCATTTTTGGACGTGGAAACAGAGGAAATCATTGCATTCGAGTTCATGTTCAAGGTGTGAAACTTCCATGGCAAGTGGAGATTGAGCAAGATTCGTGTACATTCAAGCCTCCATTTCATCATCATTTACTACAAGAAGCATATTGGATAAGAATTGGAACATCAAAGGCCTTGGAAACACGTGATTTCAATTGCTGCTCATCAAGAGGTAGGTTTTTTGACCTCTTTAATTCTCCAAATTATTGTGCCTATTGTATAGTTCATAGATTGGTGATGAATCTGAGCTTTGAATGGAGTGATTTGGTGCTATATACATGAAGATCCGTGCATTTGAGGTTTTGGTGTAGATTTTTATTTCCTTCGATCCATGCATTTGATGTTGTTTCTTGGTGAAATATTCATGGATTCTTGTTGTTTGATGCATGATGAGTTGAATGATGTGCACGTTTTTGATTTCTGGAACGTTTGGATTTTTCTGGAAAAATTTGGATGAAGATCTTCATGATCTTCATCATGTTCATCACGTTTCCAGTTTTCCTGCAAGTTTACCTGCGGAACGCATAGGCTTACCTACGGAATTTTCCACGAGTTCATGTTAGTTACCTGCGGATTTTTTGAATCCAGGCAGGGCGCGCGCTTAGGGTTTGTAGGCCAAAACGCCAGCGTTTTGTGTTTGGCGCGCATGTAGGTTTGAAAATGCACATGGTTCGAGTCCTGCTGAGTGCATTTTCCAAATTGCCTTGCCTTTTCATCATTTCCTTCATATTTCATACCATGCTTCATGTTTGTGATTTCAGCTTTTCTCAAACTTCCAAAATTCACATCAAATTGAAAATTGATCCAAAAATTATGAGATTTTTTGCATTGTGATCCTCATGCTGTCTATTATTTTTTGATCATTAAAATGAAAATGGTGCTTGGCTGGATATTTTTTGGGGCTAGAGTGATTGAATACATGTCCATACTTGACATTGCCTTGCTATATCATTTGTGAAATGCTTGATTCTTATCCAATGCTTATGAAATTTTGCATGCTATAACTAGACATCGTGCTTGACATTTTGGTGTTGATTTGGTATTTTTATCAATTACCATTGCTGTTTTATGATCATGCTAAGTTAGGTGTGACAATTTGTGTCACACCTTGTGATGTTCAACTTGATTGATGTGTTTGCCAAGCCAAATGATATCCAATTGTCCTGATTTTTTGTATGATGCATGTTATGGATGTTGTGATTGCTCATGAATTTTGTTGGAATTTTTGGAATCATTTCTGATTTAATTGAGATTTTTCATTCTGGATGGTCACATTTGAGCTTTTAAATTTCCTTGAACTTCATTTGATCTTGAAATGCTTGTTCCTTATCCAATGCTTCTGAATTTTTGCACACTATTTCTAGACATGTTGAGTGTTGTTTTGGCTTTGGTTTGAAGTTTTTACCATAATCCATCCCTGTTTTATGCCTATGCTAACTTGGTGTGACAATTTGTGTCACACATGTGCTTGTTGTGCTTGTCTTGACTTATGCTATGTGATTGCCATACCTAATGATGTCCAATGCCTCTAATTTTTTGTGTGGTGATCATGTTGTATGTCCTGTTTACTCATGAATTTTGCCAAGATTATTTGAATCATTTTTGATTTAATGTGCATTTATTTCTTCTGATGTCACAATGTGGTCACAATTTGCATACCTTGCCATGTTTGGTTCATGAAATGCTTTTGGTTAATGATATTGATATGGGACCTTTTGAGTTGTGTTCTTGATTGAATGAGGATGACTCATGTTAAATTTCATGTTCTGTTTTGAATGTTTGACCCTCTTTTGACCCTAGGCTTTGACCTAGTGGTTTTGGGACTCATTGTTTGGATTGTGGATTTCAGGTTAAGAAGCACATTGCCATGGTTGAAGTAGTTCACTCATTTGGATCGATTAGTTGATTGATGTTGGCTAACCTTATGTTGTTTTGTAGGTTGATGCCAAGTCATTTGTGTTATGCCCATTGGCTTGTGGCTTGCACATTGTTGCTTTGACTATTTGTCTGATTGTGTGATTGACTGTTGTCTGTCTGATTGTTTGAATTGTAAACTGATTGGTTTAGATTTTTTCAGGTACCTAAGTTGTTGTGAGTTCTTTTGAACTTGCTTTTGCTTTGCTTGGTTGCTTAACCATTGAGGTATAACTCTCTGACTTCATGTAGTCTGGAAGACCTGTCCTGTTATATGGGCAGGCACCTGTCTGAAGCCCTCCTTAAGAGGCAATGCTTGTGTTTATTTATCTTTGTGCCAAGAAGGAAAAGGCCTCTTATGAGGCAATTGGCAGATAAAAGAGATGTGCAATCCATCTCCTGCTATTCAGTGTGTCATTCACTTTGCTCACACACCTTGTGTTGATGCATTGTGGATAATAGCCCAAGATCTTTGTTGAGTCAGTCATATGTGGAGAAGAGTTCCTACTTTCTGAACTCCCACACTTTCATTTGTCTGAAGCTCTCCCAGGCCAGGGATAAGAGCTGTGAGGTCTTACCCTCACGTCCTATTTCATCAGCTTCACCCTAACTCTCAATGTTAGGGTTAAGAGCTAAATACACCCGATTCCAGTTGGCTTGTGTCTCACAGCCTAACCTTGTATGAGCCCAATTGTGTGCATATAGTGTGTGTGCTTGCTTTGTGTGCTTGTATGTATTTGCCTGTGCTGTTTAGGATAGCTTGCTCCCTGTGCAAGTTAGATAGAAACCTTAACTTAGGGATCGTATGCATGACAACTTCTAGGCTCGAGTCGTAGTCTCCCTAGTAGTTTGTGTCTCCCTTTGTATTTGGTTAGGCTAGTCCTTTTTCCCTGCGTAGGGGAACTACGTCGCCCTGATCCTCATACCAGATGAGGTACGTAGGCAGGAGATGAGTTGATCTCTCCGGGCGCCCTTTTTCTTTTTCACCTCTTTTGTGTGTGTTTGTTGGTTTGGAGTCTGACGTAAGTCCAGCGATAGGCAGTTGGTTTCCTGTGTCTTGTTTCTTTGTTTGGAGTCTGACGTAAGTCCAGCGATTGGCAGTTGGTTTCCTATGTGCGTTTGTTGGTTCGGAGTCTGATGTAAGTCCAGCGATTGGCATTCGGTTTCCATGTTTGCCTGTTTGTGTGGAGTCTGACGTAAGTCCAGCGATTGGCAGTCGGTTTCCTGTGTGGTGTTGTTTGGCGTGCGTTAGCCGAGCTACGAGTGCTCTGATTCTTCTCCAGTCAGAGAAGATACGTATGCATAGGATGCGACATCCTAGCGAGCACGTTTCCCCTGTCCCGAACTACGTCGACTCTGATGTCTGTGCCTGACAGACTACGTAGGCCCAGGATGCGATATCCTGCCGAGTTAGTTTCTTTTGTCGTTCTTTGTTTCCTTCCAGCCTTGTGTGCGTGCATTCTTTTGAGCAGTGTTTAGCAACCTTATCCTTTCTTTTGTGCGTGGATCCCGTCGAGTACGACGGATGCGTAGGGGTGCTAATACCTTTCCTTCGCATAACCGACTCCCGATCCTATCTCTCTCTGGTCGCGAGACCATGTCTTTTCCAGGTTTACTTCGAGCGTTTCCTTTCCCTCTTTTGGGAAAAATAACGCACGGTGGCGGCTCTGTTGTTTCGTTTTCCCACCGGTTTTTCGCGTAATGCGACACACGCTCAGAGAGAATAGAAGAAAGGTTGCTAAATAACTGCTCAAACACTGCACAAAACACTGAAGGGAAACACAGAAAGGACGGAAAAAACTAACTCGGCAGGATATCGCATCCTGGTCCTACGTAGTTTGTCACACAAACATCAGAGTCGACGTAGTTCGGGGAAGGGGAAACGTGCTCGCTAGAATGTCGCATCCTATGCATACGTATCTTCTCTAACCAAAGAAGAATCAGAGCACCCGTAGCTCGACTAACGCACGCCAAACAAAACACAAACAGGAAACTGACTGCCAATCGCTGGACTTACATCAGACTCCACACAAACAGGCAAACACGGAAACCGAATGCCAATCGATGGACTTACATCAGACTCCGAACCAACAAACACACACAGGAAACCGACTGCCAATCGCTGGACTTATGTCAGACTCCAAACAAACAACCAGAAATAGGATACGGAATGCCAATCGCTGGTCTTACATCCATCTCCTAACACACACAAAAAGGGTTGAAAAAGAAAAAGGGCGCCCAGAGAGATCAGCTCATCTCCTGCCTACGTACCTCATCTGGTATGAGGATCAGGGCGATGTAGTTCCCCTTAACAGGGAAAGAACTTCTATCCTAACCAGAGACTAGGGAGATAACAGACTACTAGGGAGACTACGACTCGAGCCTAGAAGTTGTCATGCATACGATCCCTACGTTGAGGTCTCTATCCTAACTTGCACAGGAAGCAAGCTATACTAAACAGCACATCATCAAACACAAGCACAAGTATCACACACTATATGCACACAATTGGCTCACACAAGGCTAGGCTTTAGTCAAGGGGTCATATCAATCTCGACAAACAAGCCAACTGGAAAAGGGTATTATTAGCTCTTAACCCTAACATTGAGAGTTAGGGTGAAGCAGATGAAATAGAGATGAGGGTAAGACCTCACAGCTCTTATCCCTGGCCTGGGAGAGCTTGAATCAAATAGAAAGTGTGGGAGTTCAGAATGAAGGAACTCTTCTCCACAAATGACTGACACAACAAGATCTTGGGTTTTTATTCAAATTGCATCAACACATGGTGTGAGCAAAGTGAATGACACAACTGAATAGCAGGGGATGGATTGCACATCCCTTTTATCTGCCAATTTCCCCTTAAGAGGACTTAACCTGCTTGGCACAAAATTAAATAACCACAAACATTGCCTCTTAAGGAGGGCTTCAGACAGGTGCCTGCCAAAGTAACATGACAGGTCTTCCAGACTACATGAAGATCAAGGAATTATACCTCAGTGGTATGCCAACCACAAGCAAAGCAAAGCAAAGTTCAAATGAACTTAAAGCAACTTAGGTACCTGTGGAAACAACTAAACCAATCAGTACAAAATTCAGACAACAGTCAACAACAGTCAATATCAAACACACAACCCAATATGCAATACATAAGCCATAAACACAAGTGAACCTTCATCAAAGCCTACAAAACAAACAAATGTTAGCCAACAGTAACAAATGATCAAGCTCAAATGAAGGAGCAACATCAATCATGGAGATGCATACTTGAACCTGAAATTCACAACTCAAATGGTAAGTCCAAACCACTAGGTCAAAGCCTAGGGTCAAAAGTGAATCAAAAACCAAAACAGAACTTGATATTCAACACAAAGCATGTTTATTCAATCAAGAACAAGTCCTAAAAAGGACCAAACCAAAATCAATAAGCAAGTCCAATTCATGTGCAAAGGAAGTCAAAGACCAATTCAAGGCATACATTTGATCATTATGAATGAAAATTCCCAATCAAAATAGAAATGATTCAAATAATTCTGGAAAAATTCATGAGCATTCAACACATCTAACATGATCATCACACCAAAAATAAGAAGCATCAAAGATCAATTGGCATGGAAATTAAATTGCACAAGTTGATCAACCAAATATGTGACACAAATTGTCACACCATGCAAACATATCCATAAAACAGAAATGGTAAATAGGAAAAATACACAATCAAGCCTCAAACATCCATTAACATGTCAAGAACACTCATGCAAAATTTTAAGCAATTTGGATCAATATCAAGCATTTCATGATAGAAAGATCAAGGCAAGGTCACACATGCACATATGTTCAATCAACCTAAAGCAAACAAAATTCCAGCCATGCACAACTTCAAAATTCATCATCATAAAAAACTAGACAAATAGAGGATCATTTTGCAAAAAATTGGGAGTGATTTGAGCCATTTTTTAATTAGTTATGAATTTTAGAAGTTGGCATAAAAAATGAAAATAAAAAATAAGCAAAGCATGGCAAATGGAGGGAAAAGGCATAAAAATGATGAACATTTGAAAATGTGGCAGCGCTGGGAATCGAACTAGGTTGAAATTCAAAATACGCACGCCAGGCCAATGGAACGCACCGTTTCATTAAACGGCGTGGCCAGTCAAAGCTTAGTTGGCGCGGTCAAACGATTGTGAGCCACTCAATTTGCTAGCGAGGCCAGAACGCGGACCAATGAAAGACAAGCCCTAGGCCACGCATGTCAAAACCAGAGTCCGTCGCTAGCATCACAAATCCGTCGCTAACAGGATGATCTTCATCTTCTTCATGAAGATGAAGATGAACAGTACACGTTCAAGAACAAAATCTCCAGATTTTTAAAACAAGCATATCATTAGAAAGATCCTCCAATGGTGAGTACAGATCAACAAACAACTAAGCATAAATCATCAAGATCTAAGAGAATCGAGCAAAACATTTTTGATGCATCAAACTTCAATCATACATAACTCAGTGAATAATGTATCATTTCATGTGATTTTTCCACCAGATTCATCAGCAAACAAAGATCTACACAAATATACACATGGATTCGAGAATTGTGAAGGTCAAAAACTCACCTCTTGAAGAGCAGGTTCTTGATTCACGCGATTCAGCACTTGTAATGGTCCAAATCAGCTCCAGAGTACTTGTTATGATGATTGATGAAGAAAAGAAAGCTTGAAAGGTGTTAGATCCAGCTCAAATCAGAATCTCCATGGCAAGGTTCTTGAACTTCAACTGCTCGAATACTACTCCAAATGTTCAAACAAATGATGAATTCACACTCAAACACACTCTCTGATCATGAATCTTTAACAAAAACAAGGTGTTATGTTGAAGAATTTTGAAATTTGATTGTGAGAAATTTTTGGAGGGAGAGGAGATTGTGAGATCTAGATCCAGAAAAAACCACCAATTCTGTTGAGATTATGAATATATACTCTTCACTAATCACAAACTAATCAAAATTAGGCATGGCTTAGTTTAAATTAAACAAGATAAGGTGTTATGACCAAAACTTGAAAATTGGAGGGTGCATGGCTATTTCCACGTGAACAGTACCATGTAGCTGATAATTTTCACTCAAAATCAATTTTCAAACACAATGGCAATGGTGGAAAGCTCTCATGATGCATCAAATTTAAATTTCCAAGTTTCCCTCCAAAATTGACATGGTTATGCAAATGATCATGTGATAACATTTCATGCAATGTGATGAGGTATTTGGAAAATTCATGACATGAGAAACATTTTGCAAAAAGAACCACCAAATTTGGAGTTTTGGTTCAAAAGATATGGTGATTTGAAGTTTCAAGCACACTTTGCCATGGTTTGATCGTAACTCTTTGACCCTTCATCAGATGCTCATGATCTTGGACTTTTTGGAAATGGGAGAGAAAGATCTTCAACTTTCATGTTGGACAAAATTTCATTTGAAGCTTCTTTGATGTTGGAAAGTTGAGTTGAAGTTGGTCCAAAAACTTGCCATTTTTGGAAACTTGAAATTACAGGTCATTTTCCATTCTGGGAAACTTTTGATCTGGCTTCAAAATCTTCAAGGTAGATGTTTGGCATGTTGAATAACCCTCTTTGGGACATGAATGAAGTGTCTCAAACCATTTCTCCACCTCCTATCCCTCAGTTGACTTTCAGTTGACTTTTATGGGCCTCAAATGACTTGGACATGTACTGATGACTTTGAGCCTTCAACACTTGGCCAAATTGCATCAAAATGAACCTTGGGTCATGTAAGCTCTCTAGAACAACTATAGGGCCTTCATCTTATGGAAATGCTTGGTCTCTTGCACAGTTGACTTCTCCTAACCAGTTTTGACTGATGAAATGCAAAGTACTATGCAATGTTAATGACCTAAAAATGAAATGAATGTACAAATTGAGGTGCAAATTTGAGGTGCTACAGCTGCCCCTATTCAATCAACTGGGAACCTGAATGGATGAAAGCAACGGCTGTCAGGCCTTCAAGGTAAACAGGGATTGAATACCAAAGAACCGTAGAAATTTGCACTCTACGGTGGATGATCAAAGAGAAGAATGCTCACCAATGGCAGCTTCCACTGGGTATTTGGATTTTTATCACTGGACCAGACAAGACGTTTACCGACGACTCTACTGGGGATTTTGATTTTTTTGTCAGAAAAAGGAACCATGGCTAGACATCGAAAGATGATGAATGGGAGAAGAAACAACCAGACGTCAACGGACGAATGGGAAAAACTCGACGTTTACCGATACCAACGGAGAGGTGACCAGACATCAACGGATGAATGGAAAGACTCAACCAGACATCAACGGATGAATGGGAGGAACTCGACGTTTACCGACACCAACGGAGAGGTGACCAGACATCAACAGATTAATGGTAAGACTCAACCAGACATCAACGGATGAATGGGAGGAACTCGACGTTTACCGACACCAACGGAGAGGTGACCAGACACCAACGGATGAATGGGAAGACTCAACCATACATCAACGGACGAATGGGAAGACTCAACCAGACATCAACGGATGAATGGGAGAAACTCGACGTTTACCGACACCAACAGAGAGGTGACCAAACATCAACAGATGAATGGAAAGAGATACAACTAGACGTCAACGGACGAATGGGAGAAACTCGACGTTTACCGACATCGAAAGATGATGTTTACCGACATTAACGGAAAGGATGACCAGACATTTACCGATGACTGGGGTGAGACTCGATGTTTACCGACATCGAAAGATGATGTTTACCGACATCAAAAAAAGACGACCAGACATTTACCGATGACTGGGATAAGAAGAAGGAACTCGATGTTTACCGACACAGAAACAATGGTGTTTACCGACACCAAAGAAGGAACACACGCGGGTATTGACATGACACTTACCGGTATCACAAGGATGACATCTATGTATGTCAATACAAGGCCAGACACTTGCCGGGGGATCTCACTGGGGAGTCAAGCTTTCCTTTCACTGACGGGTAAGGAACAAAACCTCTCTGGGGAATTATCAAACCCTGAATGCTGTCAGGAGCAACTGTAGCAAATGTGTCGTACGGATGTTGAAATATGATCCGCCTCTGCTGGGGATATGGTCCAATTAGGTTTCACACATGTATGCATATGTTTGAATTTTTCTATGGCGTAATGCTCCATGTTGAATGGAAATGCTACGCGATTTAAGGATGCAATGATTACTACATGAAAGACGCAAAATGATGAAAACTCCTGCTGGGGAGCAAATGATCGCTTTGCTGAGCACACAATTCTGATTATATTCTCCAACTCTGTGGGGAGACGCACTGTTGGGGTGCTTCGCTGATCTGATACTCTGGGGAAGACAGAGAAACCAAGTCAACTAGGGAGACCCTGTCTAGGGAACACACCAACCCCTCAACCGTGCTGGCGAATAGCATTGCCGCTGGAGAAAGGGTAAATCCCGTCGGGGACAATTTTCACTGATCCAATCCACTTAGGGACTCCGCTAGGGGAAACAACCAATGCTTACCTCTACTGGGGATAATTTTCACCGAACCTGGTCCACTTGGGGATTTCGCTGGGAAAACATCAACACAAACCTCCGCTGGGCAGACTACCCACTTCAAAATTGCTAGGGACATTCACAACCCTGCTGGGGAAGCTGCAAACTAGACCTTGCTAGGGATTACAGTACTTCGGACCCGACCGCTGAGGAACGAACTACCCAAAGACACCTCCGTTGGGGATACGACAACCTTCAGACTCAGTGGGGACTAACAATCTTCCGACTAGCTGGGGGATAAATCAACTTTCAGGCCTGCTACCCGACTGCTGGGGAAGAACAGTTCTTAAAAGTTTCCAACCTTGTCTGGGGACATAGTCACTTTCCAACCTGCTGGGGAAACATCCTCAACCCTGCTGAGGAATCCCTGATCTTGACTACGCTGAGGATACAAGTCCTGAACTTGCTTTAGACAACCCAACCTCTCACACTACTGGACAGTGCTGAAATTTCTCTGAACAAACCGTGGCTTATCTGTTTCAGCCAGGAATCAAAGATAATAACCTGCAAAACAGCGAGACATACATGCCCCAGGGGATTGCATGGACATGATACACCCAAGTGTACTCAACATTCAAAATGATTTTCAAATGTTTTATTTTTCTGCATGTTATTGTCTAGCCTTCATGTTTTTATATGCAATGTTTATCAAAAATTCGGACATTTTTGCAAACAAAACAGTAAAAAAAACAAGAGAGCAATTTAACTGAATAACGACTTTTTATTGATTGAAAGTGGGCCTGAAAAGGCAAATACATCGGGAAGCAATTCCTAGGAAGAGATAATTGCGCACAAAAGGAAAACAAATTATCCTATTGGCAATGTGAACACGGCATCCACTATTTCCCAATTCTGTTATGACTCACAGATCCTCAATTTTCCCAAATTCCTTGCTTTCTGAGAAGAATGACTGGACCGATCATATCCTTCGAGATGGTAGACACTGAAGCACGATGAAGTACAGATAACTCAGACTGTAGTCTTTGCTTTAATCCCTCTTTTGGCTGGACCGCACTTTCGGGTTTTCAATCCACCGGGATACCTATTTTTTCCTAAGCCGCCCTTGCGGGTTTTCGACTTACCGGGTGTACATATTTTTTCATTCTTTATCCCTAACTTTTGCCCGAACCTTTTTTTTTTTTTTTTCGCCGGGATGCCCTTTTTTGCCTGGACTCTGTTATTCTTTTCGTCCAGCGGGTTAGTTTATACGAAGTATTTTTTGACTACGTCTGAGTTAACAGGGGACGGAAAATCTTCACCATCCATAGTTGTCAGCATCAAGGCTCCACCGGAGAAAACCTTTTTAACAACATATGGACCTTCATACTTAGGAGTTCATTTGCCCCTGTTATCTGTACCGGGAGGAAGGATCCTCTTCAAAACTAAATCACCAGTCTGATAGCTTCAATGCCGCACTTTCTGATCAAAGGCTTTCTTCATCCTTCTCTGATACAACTGCCCGTGGCACACAACTGCTAACCGCCTCTCTTCGATAAGGCTTAACTCATTAAACTTTGTTCGAATCCACTCAGCTTCGTCAAGCTTGACATCCAACAGGACTCTCAGAGAAGGAATCTCCACTTCAACTGGTAGGACTGCTTCCATACCATACACAAGGGAGTAAAGGGTTGCCCCGGTCGACGTACGTACTGATGTACGGTACCCATGCAAAGCGAAAGGCAGCATCTCATACCAATCCTTGTACGTCACGACCATCTTCTGCATAATCTTCTTGATATTCTTATTTGCCGCCTCTACAGCACCATTCATCTTCGGTCTGTAAGGAGAAGAATTGTGATGTTCAATCTTGAAATCTTTACAAAGCTCCTTCATCATCTTGTTATTGAGATTCGAACCATTATCAGTGATGATTCTCTCAGGAACCCCATAACGACAGATGATTTCCTTCTTAAGGAACCGGGCAACCACTTGTTTGGTAACATTAGCATAGGAAGCTACTTCCACCCACTTGGTGAAGTAATCAATCATAACCAGGATGAAGCGATGTCCATTGGAAGCAGTAGGCTCAATCTTCCCCATCATATCAATACCCCACATGGGGAACGGCCAAGGCGAATTCATGACATTCAGAGGGCTTGGTGGTACATGCACCTTATCAGCATAGATCTGACATTTATGGCACTTCCGAGCATACTTGAAACAATCAGACTCCATAGTCATCCAGTAATAATCGGCTCTCAACAACTTCTTGGACATTGCATGACCACCAACATGGGTACCGAAAGATCCTTCGTGCACTTCTTGCATCAACATGTCTGCTTCGTGTCTATCCACGCATCTGAGCAGAACCATGTCAAAGTTCCTCTTGTACAACACATCATCCTGATTCAAATAAAAGCTTCCAGCTAGCCTTCTCAGGGTTTTCTTGTCATTCTTTGACGCTCCTTCAGGATACTCCTGACTCTTGAGGAAATTCTTAATGTCAAAGTACCAAGGCTTTTCATCAACAACAGACTCGGCTGCAAACACATACGCAGGCCTCTCGAGTCGATTCCCAGCAACATGTGGCACATGATTCCACCAATGGACTTTGATCATAGAAGACAAAGTAGCCAAAGCATCAGCCATCTGATTTTCATCTCGGGGTACATGATACAGCTTCACCTTTTTGAAGAAAGTCAGGATCCTTCTGGTGTAATCTCTGTAAGGAATCAAATGCGGCTGGTGAGTATTCCAATCTCCATTGACTTGATTAATCACTAGAGCGGAATCTCTATAAATATCCAGTTTTGATCCTTAGATCAACGGCTTCTTCAATCCCCATGATACAAGCCTCATACTCAGCCTCGTTGTTGGTTACATCAAAAGTCAGTCTGGCAGAAAAAGGTATATGAGCAACTTGGGATTAATGAGTATTGCCCCAACATCGTTGCCATTCACATTAACAGCCCCATCAAACATCAGTGTCCACTTGTCATCAGGATCCGGTCCTTCCTCAACAAGAGGCTCTTCACAATCTTTCATCTTCAGATACATGATGTCTTCATCCGGGAATTCAAACATCATTGGCTGGTAATCATCGATTGGTTGGTCGGCAAGGTAGTATGACAGAATACTACCTTTGATGGCCTTCTGCGACGTGTACTGGATATCAAATTCAGTTAAAATCATCTACCAACGAGCAACACGTCTGGTGAGAGCCGGCTTCTCAAAGATGTACTTCACTGGATCCATCTTAGAAATCAACAAGGTAGTATGGTTCAACATATACTGTCTTAGTCGGCGAGCAGCCCAGGCCAAAGCACAACAAGTTTTCTCAAGCTGAGAATATCTTATTTCACAGTCGGTAAACTTTTTGCTAAGGTAGTATATGGCATGCTCTTTTCGACCAGACTCGTCATGCTGTCCCAATACACACCCCATCGAGTTCTTAGTCACTGAAAGGTACATTATCAGAGGCCTCCCAGGAACTGGAGGTATAAGGATTGGAGGTTTTTGCAAATACTCTTTTATCTTATCAAAAGCTTTCTGACAATCATCATTCCACCTGATCGCTTGATTTTTCCTTAGCAATTTGAATATCGGTTCACACGTGGCAGTTAGGTGAGATACAAACCGTGCAATGTAGTTCAATCTCCCTAAAAACCCACGAACCTGCTTTTCAGTTTTCGGTTCAGGCATTTCTCGTATAGCTTTTACTTTTGCTGGATCAACCTCAATCCCTTTCTCACTGACAATGAAACCCAACAGCTTACCGGATCTCACCCCAAACGTACACTTGTTTGGATTCAGCCTTAGTTTGAATTTTCTCAACCTTTCAAACAACTTCTGCAGATTTACCAAGTGCTCCTCTTCTGTCTGCGACTTTGCAATCATATCATCCACGTACACTTCAATCTCTTTGTGCATCATGTCATGAAAGAGAGTCGTCATAGCCCTCTGATAGGTAGCATCGGCACTCTTCAGCCCAAATGGCATCACCTTATAACAGAACGTGCCCCAAGGTGTAATGAATGTCATCTTTTCCATGTCTTCTGGAGCCATCTTAATCTGATTATAGCCAGAGAATCCATCCATGAAAGAGAAAACCGAGGATTGAGCAGTATTATCAACCAATACATCAATGTGAGGTAATGGGAAGTCATCTTTCGGACTGGCTCTGTTTAAATCCCGGTAATCGACACACATTCTGACTTTGCCATCCTTCTTCGGCACAGGAACGATGTTGGCCACCCAAGGGGGATAATTGGTCACTGCCAGAAAACCCGCATCCAACTGCTTCTGAACCTCTTCCTTGATCTTGACCGCCATATCAGGACTAGTTCTGCGAAGCTTTTGCTTTACCGAAGGACAATCTTCTCTGAGAGGTAGCCTATGCACCACGATATCTGTATCCAACCCAGGCATATCTTGATACGACCAGGCGAATATCTCCACATATTCTCTCAGCATCTCAATCAGCCCTCTCTTGACATCTTCCTTCAAAGCAGCCCCGATCTTGATCTCTCTTCTAGCGTCCTCAGTACCAAGGTTAATAATTTCCAACTCCTCCTGATGAGGTTGGATGACCCTTTCCTCCTGCTTCAATAATCTGACCAGTTCTTTAGGGAGTTCACAATCTTCCTCACTCTCCTCTTCAGCTTGGTAGATGGGATTATTGAAATCATACTGAGCCATAACAGAATTGTTTATAGTGGAGTCCGTAAGATCGATTCTGCATGTTTAATGCTTTATTTTAGAAAAAAGAGTTCAAGAAAGTCACAAAAACAAAAAACAATGCCATTTTTATTGTTTTGAAAAAGTGAAAAATAAAAACAGAAAGACAGGGATCACAAAATTGTTTGCAAAACGTCCTTTATTAATGATAATCATTGAAAACATGCTGAGGCCCTACAATGAACCAATATGCCTTGGGCAGAACGTAGGGTTTTGTGCAAAATGAAAAAACAAAAGAAAATTACTCTGTTTGAAGAGTAACTTGGACCACTTCTTCAGCCGTCCAATTGTTGATTGACTCCCCTGGAGCACACGGGCGAACCCAGTTATCCACATCATAGTCACTGTCCCAGTCTTCACTACTGGCTGCAAAGACGTCACCATGATTCATCAGCCCAGCGCTGGTGAAGGTACTCGGCCCTTTCTGCTCACCCTGCTCTGCCTGAAGAGGCTGATAACCAATACCGAACTTGTCTTCTTTGATGGGCAGGTCCACCATCTTGCCCCAGCCTTCTGTCTTGCCAGAATTGACAACCTCCATAGCCTTCTTGTAGGATGCAATTGAGGCACTTGGCTTCTTCTGCTCAGCAAAAGCCACCTTCTCAATGGCAACGGTCTCAAACGCTTGGCATAGAGTTTCATGGATCTCGCCATCCACCTCCACATACTTGAAAGAGGATAAATGACTCACCAGAATGTCCTCCTCGCCGCACACAGTTACAATCTGACCATTCCATACATACTTCAGCTTCTGATGGAGAGTTGACGAAACTGCTCCAGCCCCATGTATCCAGGGACGCCCCAGTAGACAACTATATGATGGCTGAATATCCATCACATAGAAGATAATATCAAATACCTCCGGGCCAATCTTCACAGGCAACGTGACTTCACCAAAAACAGACCGTTTGGATCCATCAAAAGCACGAACAATGAGATCGCTTGGAGTGAGGACGACCCCTTTAACATCAATCTTGCTCAAAGTCTTCTTGGGCAACACATTCAACGAGGAGCCAGTATCCACTAACACATGAGACAACATTGCGCCTTTGCACTCCATAGTGATATGCAGGGCTTTGTTATGGTTACGACCTTCAGGCGTCCGATCCAAGTCTGTGAACCCCACACCGTGCCTTGTACTCACATTCGCAATAACACCCTCCAACTGGTTGACAGAGATCTCCTGAGGCACGTAAGCCAAATTCAACATTTTCAGCAAGGCATTACGGTGTGCCTCAGAGCACAATAGCAATGAGAGGATAGAAATCTTGGACGGAGTTTGATTAAGCTGATCTACAATCTTGTAGTCACTCTTCTTAATAATCTTCATAAACTCCTCCACATCTTTCTCAAAAGATCCCTCAGGCGCCTCCTTCTGTACATGTTCCTCCTCAACCACAACTTGCTTACCCTTCGCTTTGGCAAGAGCCTCAGCATTGTTGTCTCTCAAAGGCTGCGGTGCGAACAGACGACCGCTTCTTGTGAAACCTCCAGGTCCCCCCACATTGTCCACAGCAGGACCAACAATCACTGGAGCTCTGTCTGGCAAACCAATGGTCACTGGAGCCTGACTCACCGGTCTGGTCTGACTTTCTGCCCTTCTATTGTTGCGGTAAGCATTGTCATACTTCCATGGAACGGCCCTACTATTCTCAACCGGTCTTCTATCAGAAGCAACAATAGTAACAGGAGCACTGACAGTTACTAGTGCAGATATAGTAATAGGAGCACTGACAGTTACTGGTGCAGATATAGTAACAGGAGTACCAATGGTTACATGTGCATTAACATTTCTCTGGCCACGTCCAAAACCCTCAGATGGTTTGAAATAAATGGTGACAGTTGACACCATCCCACGATCTTTCACAGCCCTAGCAAACTGCAAACAACCCTCGTCAATCAAACCCTGGATACCGTTCTTCAACTGCATACAACCATTCTCTGAGTCTTCACAGTCTGAACAGCCCTTATCACAGCCCGGGAACACTCCCCCTTTCAACTAGCGTTCTTTCACAACAAACAGCGACGTCTGAACATCTTCAACATCAACTACCAAATCCACAGCTTCTTCACCTTCCACATTATTCACCCTGGGCCCACCATGTTGAGGCATAGGGTTGTTCACAACATTCGGAACAGGAGCAAAGTTGATTGTTTTGGCGTCAATCAGGTCCTGGACCTTATGATGGAAAGCCCGACAGTTCTCAATATGGTGCCCCGGTGCACCGGAATGAAAGTCACAACGAACGTTGGCATCATACCCAGCAAGTATCTTCGTCAACGGAGCCATAGTACGTAATTCAACAAACCCCAACCTGAGCAGTTCGGGCAGCAATTCAGCATATGTCATAGGTAACGGGTCGAAACGACGATCCGACATTTTCTGCCTCGGCTGAAATGGACGTTGTTGTTGTTGTTGTGGATGTTGGTGTTGTCTCTGTTGTTGCTGAGGTTGATGTTGAGGTGCTGGAATAGTCACAGCAGCAATCTGACGATACTGGCCTCTGTTCACATTTCTACGACTGTGCACGGCATTAGTCTCACCCTCCCTTCTTCTGGGTGCCCCAGAAAATGGCTTCTTTGAAGACGAAGAACCAGCATCCTGAATCTTCCCTGCTTTAATAAGGCTCTCGGTCCTCTCTCCACAGGTTACTACATCAGAGAAACTACCGAACGGGAAACTCCCCATACGGTCCATAAACACCCCCTGCAGCGTTCCAATAAACATATCGGTCAACTCCCTCCCCAGCATCGGAGGTTGCACTCTTGCGGCCAATTCACGCCATCTCTGTGCGTACTCCTTGAAACTCTCGCCAGACTTCTGACACAATCTCTGTAACTGAGTTCGGCTCGGATCCATATCAATATTATGCTTATATTGCCTCAAGAAGGCTTCACCCAGATCTCTCCAGCTTCTAATGGATTCCCTTTTCAACTCCATGTACCAGTCCAAGGAAGCTCCAGACAAGTTATCCTGGAAAAAGTACATCCACATCTTCTCATCGTCAGTGTATGCGGAGATTTTTCTGTAGTAGGCCTGCACATGGGTGCGAGGACAAGAAGTACCATTATATTTGTCAAAAGAAGGCACTTTGAATTTATAAGGAACTCTCAATCCTTAAACTAAACCCATATTCGTAACATCAAACCCTAAAGAGTTCTGACACTCCATGGCTCTGATCTTCTCAGCTAGGGCATCAACCTTTCTGTCCCTCTCTTCAATTCTTCCCACATCGTCTTCATCACTGAGCAGGGTGAACATATCTTCCTGCCTGTCAACCAGCGGAGCAGGATGGCGCACTGGAGCACGGGTTGCTCTGACATTAACAGTCTCTGCAGCAAGAGGCTGTCCATTAATTCTGATACCCCAACTCATTACCCACGGCATAATCATTGACGGGAATAGTAGCAGCAGCAGCATTATCACTCACAGGGACACCCACTGGTGAAGCATGGCTGGCAGGTGGAATCACAGCTTCCTGTCTCTGGGCTAAGGCACGCAGCTCCTCTTGCCCTTGAACAACTCCTTGTATCATGGTCATGAATTGGGCCATGTTAGCCCTCATCTCTGCTAACTCAGCTTGAACTTGATCCATATTCCTCTATTGATTCAGTCTGGTAGCGTAGCGGTGCGGACGTTGATCAACAATCCTGCCTAAAACAGGAACCAGGGTGAGAAGTCTCGTTCAAGAACACCTGTAATGCAAAATGATATGTGTATGATGCTTATGATGCGTATGATGCACATGATATGTTCATTTCTCAGGCATTCAAGAGCCTAATCCATCTTTTGAAAAATGGCAACCTGCAACAATGAACAACACAGAAGCAACCTACACAGGATAATGAGCACAAGGTGAAACATCAACAATCTCATCTATAGACATGAGCAACAAGGATCGTACAACAGGGTTCAAGCAAAGATCCAAATGATCAGAGTACAACAATGAATCCCATCCAACAATCCTGGAGGTGATTCTCAACATACACAACAGACACAATCTAAGAAAAATGTCCTCCAGGAATAAGAGTCTTCAGGTACTGGCACTGGTCTATCAACAGGTCACACTCTGAACACTCAAGTAAAGGAGTGAGGTTCTCCTTCAATTGTCTTCTGAGCTCCACAACTTCTCCTCCAAGCTGGCTCTCTGATGCATGTCATAGGTCTACTTCCTTCTTCAATTGAATGTCTTTGTCCCTAAGCTGCCTTTCCAAGTCTCTTATCTTCTTCTGGTAATTAGCTTCAGCTTTTTGCAACCTCAAGCACTCATGGTGTTCTTCATTCAGCAATGCTTCTATCTCCTCATAGGACCTCTTCTTGCTCTTCAATCTGCTGGCATCCTCACCTTGCATGCCTTTGAGTTGATGAGCCAAGTTCAACTTATCAGCTTTGGCTTTGTAAAGCTCCATCTGGATATCTTGTTCCTTCTCTTTCAATCGATGATTCTCCATTAAGGCTTGTTTATAATGCTCAGCAGGCACATTCTCAAAAAGGATTAAAGGTGGTTGCTCTTGCAATGACTCCGTCCAATCATAGGGTAACAACAAAGTCTCAACTCTATTCCTGACCCAATCAATGTAATCAGGCATAGCAACTGCAAACTTTTTCCCTAACACAACTCCACCTTTGACACCAATAGTCTTCCAAGCTCTTCCCACTTGCTCCAATCTAGCTGGGTCACTCCGCTTCTCAAAATACACACTCTCAGCTATCTCAGCATCTAGCGGTCTTTTATTCATAACAAATCCCAACTGGCGAAGAGAAAGAATCGGGTTGTAATTGATGCAACCCTTAGTCCCTATGAGTGGCACATTATGAAACTCTCCACAACTCATGATGACACTACGCACATTCACCCTGTAAGCTTGCCACCTGATGTCATAGGATGTGAGAGACATAATCCTCTGAGTCCACTTATGAGTGTTCTGAGCATCCACAAAAGGTCCACTGGTTGGCAGCAAGGACAAGAACCATCTGAGTAGCAACGGGAGACAGCATCTGATAGCTCCACCCTTACCATTCCTGTTGTGTATAGCATAATAAGTGTCAGCTAACAAGGTAGGAACTGGGTTTCCTCCAATGAAAAGAGTGACAGCAGCAAGATCCACAAAATTAGGCATACTCGGGAACATCACAACTCCATAGATCAAGATGGCCAACTGAGCGTTGAAAGCCTCCCAATTTCCCTTCTTTGCTTCCTCCTTAGCCATCCTCACCAGGTACTTCAAAGGCAAACCCACAACATCACCACTTGACTTCCAATTGTCACTCACTTCTTTGATACTCAAATAAAGAGCCTTGGCAACAACCCTGAAATCCACCTCCTTTGGCACATCTAAGAAGGGAACCTGATATCTGATCGGGACATTCATCAGAATGGAATACTCTTCAAGAGTGGGCGCTAACTGATAATCCTGAAAGGTGAAGCAACGGAGCTCTGGGTCATAAAACTGTAGGAGAGTTTGCAATGGTACTGGATCAACCACCATCTTCAACAGTGTCAGAATATCCCCATACTGATCAACAAACACCTTCTGATTACTGTCGGTCACAAGATTGCTCAACTCTATCAAAGATGTCAAAGGCTCACGGTGAAAACTGTAGGTGCAAGTCTTCCTCTTCAACTCTGGAATGACTGCCATCTCTCACAATGAACAGACTCCTGAATGAACTTGAGAAATGATATGCATGAGGAGATTAGCTTTTTTCTTTTCTCTTTTCTTTTTTTTTGCATTATTTTTTTGAAAATAAACATGCTATGATGCAAATGATGCAAACACGATTGGTTGGCTGTGTATCTCAAGGCACAGGATCAGAGCTTCGACATGAATTCGGAACCACAAATCAGAGTCATCTGGAACCCAAAGTCATCTGGAACCCATTCTTCTGAACCAAGTCACCAACAGATCAAGAGTCACCAACGGTACCTGTAATGATTTATTCCCTTCCCTCTCACGGGTGTCATCTAGGCCAGGGTAAGGTCAAGAGAAACGAAGGATAAACAACCCTTTCAAGAATATCATCATGTACACACCAGATGTATGCACCGATAATACCCCATCAGGATCTGAACTGCTCGTGATACCATGTTCCGCTAAGTGGCGCAATACCACCCGCTTCCCATGACTCACTCTATTCCTAGGTGTCCTAAAGTTCACTCATAGCCTGGGTATTCGGCCTTTTACCTCTTGTAAATCCCACCCCACAGAGAAACAGAGACACAACCAGCACAATGAAAGTAAGATGCATGCAAACATAAATGCAAACATAAATGCAAACATAAACAATCACAGCATAATCATAAATGCAATAAATAAAGCAATAAAAGCAACCAAACCCTATCCTAAAGAGCGCTAGGACTGACTCGCTTAGGGAAGATGGACCAGCAAGAGGTCAACTTCTTTTAATTCCTCAGCAGAGTCGCCAGCTGTCGCATTACATGAAAAACCGGCGGGAAAAGACACAGAACCGCCACCGTGCGTTATTTATCCCAAAGGAGGGAAAGGAAACGCTCGAAGTAAACCTGGAAAGGAAATGGTCTTATGACCAGAGATTGAAGGATCGGGAGTCGGTTATGCGAAGAGAAGGTATTAGCACCCCTACGCATCCGTCGTACTCGACGAGATCCACGCTCAGAGAGAATAGAAGAAAGGTTGCTAAATAACTGCTCAAACATTGCACAAAACACTGGAGGGAAACACAGAAAGGACGGAAGAAACTAACTCGGCAGGATATCGCATCCTGGTCCTACGTAGTTTGTCACACAAACATCAGAGTCGACGTAGTTCGGGGAAGGGGAAACGTGCTCGCTAGGATGTTGCATCCTATGCATACGTATCTTCTGTTAGACTATGGCACGGATCTAGAAGGGGGGGTTGAATAGATCCCAATTAAAAACTTGAGTCGGCGCTGCCAATTTAAAAGAAAATTGGTTTTGAAAAAATTGTTTTAAGTGCGGAAGCGGCCGAGGAAAATTTTAGTCTAAAACGAACCGTTATTGGAAAACCGGATATGCGTTAAGCTAATGGATTAGAGATAAAGTGAAATACAAATCACTACACTAGTCGCACACTCAATGATATATTTCACTTACTAGCAAGCCTAGTTCCAATGATCCAAAATACCAAATTAAACTGGATGTAAACTTAAGACAACTCTGGCTTATGCAAATTAACAAACACTTGGTGTGCATAAACACTCCAAGAGATATTTGAGTTGAGTAAGTAATTCAAATTTATCTAGTACAATATACTATTGTACTTCGGATTCAAACAACAATCTTAATCTCTTACTCAACTTATATCAACGTTTGGTAAAATTGCTTAAACTAAAATCACTTAATTTTTAAGCTGAAAAATACTTATGCAGAAAATTAAAGAAGACAGAGATTTGATGAGGCAGTTCCCCCGCCGTCCTCGCTTCGGGGTACGTCTGCCCTCAATTCTAAACTTAGAATTGAGATGATTTAATTAGATATCACCTGTGAAATTTAACCGTTTATACAAGGATTGCAAAGCAAGTAAACAACATAACTTCCAATGTGTTGAATGATGCTTCCTATCCTTGTTCCTTGATTCAAGATGAATCAAGACCTTCGATCGTTGTTGCTAGACCTCCGATTCCAGCCCCTTTGTTGAAGAATCTTCCGTTCTTCAAACCCTTGGCCCGGCTGATCTCAAACACAACGAATCGAACCCGAATCCTTCACTTCAATATCACCGAATCCGCTACTAGACTGAAGAAGACTTCCTCTTCTCAATCACCTTCGCTCAGCTGAATATTGATGAAGCAATTCGTCCAAAAACCCCCAAACACAAACCGGTATTGGAGGACAAAACCCTAACGGTTTTATTCAAGAAAGAACCTGCCACAAGCTTCAACCCGAACCGGATTCTTCAATCACAGCTTCGAACCTTATCACCTTTAATCGATCACGAACCACATCAAAAATGATTGTGTGTAGTTGATATGTTGTGAAACGTTGAAGATGAAGATGATGAGTCTTGGACACCTTTTTCACTCTTTCTTGTTTCCTTGAACACTTGAATTCAAATTGATAAATGTTAGTTGATAAAAGTGTTTTGACTTCTATTTATAGTAACTAGCAAACCAACCAAAAATAACAGCTTTTCAAACAGTAGAAAGTACTCAGAAAACTGAGTTTTCGCACGAGCGGTCGACCATAGGTCGGCGTGCGCTAACCCGTGGGAAAATGAAAGTTTCATGCGCCGACCCTATGGTCGACTCAAGCCTTCCATGCGCTGACCCGTGGCCAACTGCACTATGCCATGCGCCGACCTGTGGTCGACTCAAAGCCATCATGCGCTGACCCGTGGCTCATGCGCTGACCCTTGCGGTCGACTCATAGCTTCCATGAGCTGACCTGTGGTTGACTCAAAGCATCATGCGCTGACCAATCACAACTAGTCTGTGTTATGTGCTGACCCGAGGCTTATGCGCTGACCCTTGCGGTCGACTCAAAGCCTGCAAACCTGCAAAAAATCGTATTTTGTGATTTTCATGCATTTCGTCATGATCACACTTTGTCCACATATGTTTTTAAGAATTATAACAGATTTAGATAAGCATAGGAAAGGATATGATCGGTGATGTGTTGCATTTGTTTGTAGACATGCATGGTGGTCATTTGTCATCATCGAAACTTGCGATCGTATGTTGTCTGACACTTTGCCCTTACATCTTCTCTAACCAGAAAGAATCAGAGCACTCGTAGCTCGACTAACGCACGCCAAACAAAACACAAACAGGAAACCGACTGCCAATCGCTGGACTTACATCAGACTCCACACAAACAGGCAAACACGGAAACCGAATGCCAATCGCTGGACTTACATCAGACTCCGAACCAACAAACACACACAGGAAACCGACTGCCAATCGCTGGACTTATGTTAGACTCCAAACAAACAACCACAAATAGGATACGGAATGCCAATCGCTGGTCTTACATCCATCTCCTAACACACACAAAAAGGGTTGAAAAAGAAAAAGGGCGCCCGGAGAGATCAGCTCATCTCCTGCCTACGTACCTCATCTAGTATGAGGATCAGGGCGACGTAGTTCCCCTTAACAGGGAAAGAACTTCTATCCTAACCAGAGACTAGGGAGATAACAGACTACTAGGGAGACTACGACTCGAGCCTAGAAGTTGTCATGCATACGATCCCTACGTTGAGGTCTCTATCCTAACTTGCACAGGAAGCAAGCTATCCTAAACAGCACATCATCAAACACAAGCACAAGTATCACACACTATATGCACACAATTGGCTCACACAAGGCTAGGCTTTAGTCAAGGGGTCATATCAATCTTGACAAACAAGCCAACTGGAAAAGGGTATTATTAGCTCTTAACCCTAACATTGAGAGTTAGGGTGAAGCAGATGAAATGGAGATGAGGGTAAGACCTCACAGCTCTTATCCCTGGCCTGGGAGAGCTTGAATCAAGTAGAAAGTGTGGGAGTTCAGAATGAAGGAACTCTTCTCCACAAATGACTGACACAACAAGATCTTGGGTTTTTATTCAAATTGCATCAACACATGGTGTGAGCAAAGTGAATGACACAACTGAATAGCAGGTGATGAATTGCACATCCCTTTTATCTGCCAATTGCCCCTTAAGAGGACTTAACCTGCTTGGCACAAAATTAAACAACCACAAACATTGCCTCTTAAGGAGGGCTTCAGACAGGTGCCTGCCAAAGTAACATGACAGGTCTTCCAGACTACATGAAGATCAAGGAATTATACCTCAGTGGTATGCCAACCACAAGCAAAGCAAAGCAAAGTTCAAATGAACTTAAAGCAACTTAGGTACCTGTGGAAACAACTAAACCAATCAGTACAAAATTCAGACAACAGTCAACAACAGTCAATATCAAACAGACAACCCAATATGCAACACATAAGCCATTAACACAAGTGAACCTTCATCAAAGCCTATAAAACAAACAAATGTTAGCCAACAGTAACAAATGATCAAGCTCAAATGAAGGAGCAACATCAATCATGGAGATGCATACTTGAACCTAAAATTCACAACTCAAATGGTAAGTCCAAACCACTAGGTCAAAGCCTAGGGTCAAAAGTGAATCAAAAAACCAAAACAGAACTTGATATTCAACACAAAGCATGTTTATTCAATCAAGAACAAGTCCTAAAAAGGACCAAACCAAAATCAATAAGCAAGTCCAATTCATATGCAAAGGAAGTCAAAGACCAATTCAAGGCATACATTTGATCATTATGAATGAAAATTCCCAATCAAAACAGAAATGATTCAAATAATTCTGGAAAAATTCATGAGCATTCAACACATCTAACATGATCATCACACCAAAAATCAGAAGCATCAAAGATCAATTGGCATGGAAATTAAATTGCACAAGTTGATCAACCAAATGTGTGACACAAATTGTCACACCATACAAACATATCCATAAAACAGAAATGGTAAATAGGAAAAATACACAATCAAGCCTCAAACATCCATTAACATGTCAAGAACACTCATGCAAAATTTCAAGCAATTTGGATCAATATCAAGCATTTCATGATAGAAAGATCAAGGCAAGGTCACACATGCACATATGTTCAACCAACCTAAAGCAAACAATATTCCAGCCATGCACAACTTTAAAATTCATCATCATAAAAAACTAGACAAATAGAGGATCATTTTGCAAAAAATTGGGAGTGATTTGAGCCATTTTTAAATTAGTTATGAATTTTAGAAGTTGGCATAAAAAATGAAAATCAAAAATAAGCAAAGCATGGCAAATGGAGGGAAAAGGCATAAAAATGATGAACATTTGAAAATGTGGCAGCGCTGGGAATCGAACTAGGTTGAAATTAAAAATACGCGCGCCAGGCCAATGAAACGCACTATTTCATTAAACGGCGTGGCCAGTCAAAGCTTAGTTGGCGCGGTCAAACGATTGTGAGCCACTCAATTTGCTAGCGAGGCCAGAACGCGGACCAATGAAAGACAAGCCCTAGGCCACGCATGTCAAAACCAGAGTCCGTCGCTAGCATCACAAATCCATCGCTAATAGGATGATCTTCATCTTCTTCATGAAGATGAAGATGAACAGTACACGTTCAAGAACAAAATCTCCAGATTTTCAAAACAAGCATATCATTAGAAAGATCCTTCAATGGTGAGTACAGATCAACAAACAACTAAGCATAAATCATCAAGATCTAAGAGAATCGAGGAAAACATTTTTGATGCATCAAACTTCAATCATACATAACTCAGTGAATAATGTATCATTTCATGTGATTTTTCCACCAGATTCATCAGCAAACAAAGATCTACACAAATATACACATGGAATCGAGAATTGTGAAGGTCAAAAACTCACCTCTTGAAGAGCAGATTCTTGATTCACGCGATTCAGCACTTGTAATGGTCCAAATCAGCTCCAGAGTACTTGTTATGATGATTGATGAAGAAAAGAAAGCTTGAAAGGTGTTAGATCCAGCTCAAATCAGAATCTCCACGGCAAGGTTCTTGAACTTCAACTGCTCGAATACTACTCCAAATCTTCAAACAAATGATGAATTCACACTCAAACACACTCTCTAATCATGAATCTTTAACAAAAACAAGGTGTTATGTTGAAGAATTTTGAAATTTGATTGTGAGAAATTTTTGGAGGGAGAGGAGATTGTGAGATCTAGATCCAGAAAAAACCACCAATTCTGTTGAGATTATGAATATATACTCTTCACTAATCACAAACTAATCAAAATTAGGCATGACTTAGTTCAAATTAAACAAGATAAGGTGTTATGACCAAAACTTGAAAATTGGAGGGTGCATGGCTATTTCCATGTGAACAGTACCATGTAGCTGATAATTTTCACTCAAAATCAATTTTCAAACACAATGGCAATGGTGGAAAGCTCTCATGATGCATCAAATTTAAATTTCCAAGTTTCCCTCCAAAATTGACATGGATATGCAAATGATCATGTGATAACATTTCATGCAATGTGATGAGGTATTTGGAAAATTCATGACATGAGAAACATTTTGCAAAAAGAACCACCAAATTTGGAGTTTCGGTTCAAAAGATATGGTCATTTGAAGTTTCAAGCACACTTTGCCATGATTTGATCATAACTCTTTGACCCTTCATCAGATGCTCATGATCTTAGACTTTTTGGAAATAGGAGAGAAAGATATTCAACTTTCATGTTGGACAAAATTTCATTTGAAGCTTCTTTGATGTTGGAAAGTTGAGTTGAAGTTGGTCCAAAAACTTGCCATTTTTGGAAACTTGAAATTACAGGTCATTTTCCATTCTGGGAAACTTTTGATCTGGCTTCAAAATCTTCAAGGTAGATGTTTGACATGTTGAATAACCCTCTTTGGGACATGAATGAAGTGTCTCAAACCATTTCTCCACCTCCTATCCCTCAGTTGACTTTCAGTTGATTTTTATGGGCCTCAGATGACTTGGACATGTACTGATGACTTTGAGCCTTCAACACTTGGCCAAATTGCATCAAAATGAACCTTGGGTCATGTAAGCTCTCTAGAACAACCATAAGGCCTTTATCTTATGGAAATGCTTGGTCTCTTGCACAGTTGACTTTTCCTAACTAGTTTTGACTGATGAAATGCAAAGTACTATGCAATGTTAATGACCTAAAAATGAAATGAATGTACAAATGGAGGTGCAAATTTGAGGTGCTACACACGTACAAAGCAATACACCCTGATTTGATGAATGCAGGCGCTAGTAATCAAAGGAAGACATTAAACCATTTAGCATAGAAAGGAACATGCCACAATGTAAAATGACAAAGCTCTACCTTGGAATCTTCACAAGATGAAGCGATAATAATTATCAATGATATGTTGTGTCATGAAAATCCAACCTCAGTTTCTAACTTGACGCCATGAAATTCCAATACAAGGAACTCTTTTCCCACCAAGGAAGTAGTACATGGTTGAATAAAATTGCAAGTGAGTCAATTTTATTATGTGTTTTTCAGACTTACATGTAAATTATACAATTAATCCTTTCATTGTCAAGATAATAAATGAGTTATTTACCAAAAATATTTGATGTATTATTATACGAAAGGAAAGTTCATTCTTGACATGCACAAAGTCTAAATCAAAAGCAAGTAATTGGTGATGTCATAAAAACCACAAGTGTACAACTTAAGTGATCAAAATCTAATTACAATAAGTCATATGATCAAGGACACTAAAACCTCGAATGCAAAGGTGGTGATCCAGGCTCACCCCATCTTAGCATCTATCAACTTTAGCGCATAGGATGCGAAGAACATTTACCCATAAAATATATGTAATTCAAAATTGCTCATAGTGTAACCCCGTGTAATTAGGATCTTTCGTTACTTGCATTTTATGTCTATTATATTGCAATTGAGTCCATCATAATGAACTTTCACCTCTTTACCAAATCAATGAAATTGACTCTAATGAAAATAATGTATGATTCGAATTAAGGCAAATTGTTAAACATGATTCGAATCATGCAATAATCTAGTTTAAGTCATGGAAATAACATTTTCTCAAAAATTGGCTTTGGGAAACATGATCCGGATCATCAAAATTGGCTTTGGAAAACATGATTCGGTTCATGTATTTGTGTGATTCAAATCATGAGCGTGTTTTTGCTAAATAGATACGATTTAGGAAACATAATTTGAATCATATTTTTGTGTGATTCGAATCATGAAGGTTAATTCTTCAAGATTTGCAGTTCAGGAAACATGATTTGAATCATGGATTAATGCGATTTGTATCACATGACTCGAATCATGCCTCAAAATTTTAGTTTTTTGTTTACTTGACTCAAAGAATCACTGATGTTTGACTTGAATCATAAGGTTATTTTTACATTATTTTTGTGTCTTTTCTCCAACACATATAAATGTATTTTATCTTTATTATTTTCAAAAACACAGAGAGACTTTTTCTCAGCAAATTCATTTCCTCCTCAAACACCAAAGTTCATTTTGAGGATGAAAGGTCTCAACTAAGAAAGAGCGTGAGTTTATTGTGAGGAATTCATTAGGTACTAATATTTTGATTGAATTTGTATTGCAAGAAAATATGTTTTGTAATTTTGAAAGTGAATGTCCAAAAAGAAAAAATAATATTCTTCTCCAAAGGTTTGGGAGTTTCTTGGTTCAACTTTGTTGAAGGATTCAGATTCAAGTGTGTTCATGGTGGAATTTGTCTATTTGCTATTGAAATATAGCTTGATAATCTTTAAGAAGTGATTGTGTTTTAGATTATGAGGATTTTAATTTCAAGGCATGAGGAGGTGTGTACAATTTTTAGGCAGATTAAAAATTTTAGGAATAAGTTGCTTAGGATATAAGATTTGATTCAACATATTTATGTGATATCAACTATTTACAAAAGACCTTGTAAGTCACTAAATTTAGTGGAAGACAACAAAACTTAGATGAACATTTAACAAAAATTAGATTAGGTCCACTATGAGGACGAAAATCAAGAAACGAGATTAAATTTGGTGTACTTTTTTCTCTCTCTCTCTCTCTTATTTTATTTTGCTTTATAATTGGTATGATATAGGCTTTATTACTCTATTAGAACTGAGGTATTAGTGTTTAAATTTTTGTTTGTATAGATTTTTTTCTCAAGCCTAGGTTTGTTAGGTTTAGTCTCAAAATTATCAATTTGTTAATTGTTTTATAAAGATGTAATCTAGAATGTTTATGAATTTAACATAGATTAATTAAAACCTATTAATTTGAATCAATAAAGATTAAAGCACAAATTGCTCGTATCTCGTTATCATTTCTCTGTACTCTTTAAATAGGTGTGAATAATCTATCCAATTACGCACAATTTTGAAAATGTTTTCAAACAGTTTTACTTATGCATGATTTGCAACTTTAAAATTGATAGAGTCTATTCAACCTCCCTCTAGGATTTTTTGAAGCCTTATTTTCCAACATAATATTCTTCAGATACATAATATTTAATCTCCTTAACCGTCCTAGGAACAAGATGGGAAAGGAACGACAAATACAAGATTGTCGGGGACGGAAAGGGGCTCCCTTTTTGATCCAACATTCTAGAGCCTGATGATATGTCTTGAGGTCTCTTAAAGGTGGGATCACCAAAAGAAGGACCATCATTTATCCCCTCCCTTTAGAACCTGTTTTGATTTCCTTGGATGAAGGCATAATAATAGTCTCACGCTTACACCGATGAGAGGAATTTTGTGCTTGTTATTGAGCTATGGGAGGCTTCTTCTATAGGGCTAGTCTGGTTGAAGAACTACTAAATGGGTCAGATTTGGTGGGCCTACCTCAAGAAGAGCCTCCTCAAGAGGCTACACAATAGCAAAAATGGATGGTAAGTTTGTATTCCTCAATTCTCTCCTCAATTGAAGCATCATCTTTAAGAAACTAATCTTATTTGCAAAACAAGGTAAGAAAGATAAAATTTAGTAAGTGCCCTCGATACAAAATAAATGAATATATAGAATATATTTTCACCCTTACCAAAGATGTTATGAAACTCTTCTTTCTTGGCCACTTCCACTAACATATGGGTATTGATGTTTCTCCTCTTCCACTTCTTGAAGTTAGCGATAGAATTATTGTGAATTGTTGAACTTTGTTGTGAATTTTTTATCATGCTTTGGCTCATATTGCATTGCAGCTCTTATATGTTATTGTCCAATTGGTTCTTATGTTTAATTTGGTATGTTGCAAGTTTTTTGATGCAAGGCTTGTTGCATGTTCCTCACGTTGTAGGCAAGGCATGACTGAATGAGGTCATTATGTGCAAGTCTGTGGTATGCAAATATCTAGTGTTTGGTTTCACTGCAGGTTGAATGTTGCAAGTTTGTTGCAGGTCCAATGTATTTCTTCAGTTCCTTTATTTTGTGTTCCTTAGCTTGATGTGCATGATTGTAGAAGGTTATTGCAATGTTTTATGTTAGAATGATGCAAGGTTTATGTTAGGCAAGGGGTTTGGTGCTTGGAATGACGCAAGACTTATGGTTATGCGGGATGTTTGATTGGTTCAAGTCTTGGTGCAACAGGTCTTGGTCTGCAGAAATATGTTTGATGAAAGTCTAGGCCTTGGCTCCTTTGAGGTATGATGCTCATACTTATTGGTTGTGTAAATTGATCATGACAATGTGGTTTGGTTAAATTACATTAGCTTGTTGGTTGAAGTTTCTGTAGGTTCAATGCAAGGTTCAAATGGTGGTTTTCCTGCTGGTCCAACCTGGTCATGGACATTGTCTTGATGGTCCATTTTGTGGTCCATTTGCTGGTCTGACCTAGAGATGGACCAATTCATGGACCAAGTTGCTTGGTCATGAATAAATCCAAAGGAAACATGAGTTTTTGTGATGAGACATGGAAAGATGGATGGAAATATGTCCTAGGGGGTTAAGGGAGGGTTAGTTGACTTTGGTAAACTAGTTGACCAAAAAGTCAAATGTTAACCAAAAAGTCAAATGTTGACCAAAAAGTTAACTGTTGACAACAAAGTCAACATTGACCAAAAGTTAACTATAGTAAAATTTGGCCAATTTTGTAATTTTTATATAATATGGCCAATTTTGTACTTTTTGTATATTATTGTGATGAAATAATGGATTTGTGAATGGAAATGACATTTGAATGGATTTGTGTTGATTGAAATTAACATTGTATAGTATGAATTGTGGACTTGTAGAAATATAATAACCTAAGCATAAGAAACAAGACCTTAACCAACTTGAATGCACAATGAAAATGAATGCATACCATGATTGAAACAAGTTTTAATGGACTAAAGACCAATATGAAAAACAACCAAGACAATGAAAACAATAAAGTATACTTGCATAACTAAAGACCAATAGGCAAATCATCAAGACATTGAAGGTGAAGTGAACTAAACTTGAATAACCAAAGACCAATGACTAATGAGACCAAGGACTAATTATGGACAAGCATGAGTGGACCATCCAAGAATGGTAATGGCAAGGTGAAATGATCATGGATTTACCAAGTGGGACTTTTGATGCCATGAGAATGGGGTTGGGGCCAAAAGATATCATCAAGAAATAGATGAACATGTGATGACTTGAAATGGATCCAATCTAACCAATGAATCCTCAAGATGAACTAATAACAAAAGGCCTTGAATAGAGCTTGAGCAAGCCAATGAACCATGCACAAATGGATGGTGGCGTACCATATTAAATTAGGGTTATATATATCCATAAGGAAGGAAAGCCATAATTAGGTTTTTGGGTGGTTGAGCAACCTCAAGTTGCTAGGAAACCCTAACTTTCACTAAGTACAAACTATAATGCTTTGATTCCAAGATACATGTCCTCTTGTATTGAGCCAATGTTTATGCAAATGAAATGATTGAACATGAAAATATGCAGATGATTAGGGTTATTTACTTAGGTGAACATTGTGAAGGAAAGGGTAAATTTTAAGGTATGACATTTGCCCTTATTTAATCTTCTCGGATCTGAATATAAGAATAGCAACGGCTTCCAGATATTCAAGGTAGGAGGGGATTAAATACTAAAATATTGAAAAAAATTCCAACCAGGAACAAATGTAATGTAATGTGAAGATAGGTTTTATTGAATTTCTTCACTAGGGTTTGGGAAGAATGAGTTAGCTTTTGTATAGGGCAGCTATTGGGGATTAGTTTGAAATATCTGTCGGGAAATGGATAGTTGTGAAAGAAAGGTTAGACATGTATGGCGTATGCAATATGCTAACGCAATATGATTGATTTTTTTCTATCTTTCTTTTCCTCTTTTTTTTTTGCTTCGCCTCCACTAACAAGTTTTGGCATGTACTGGTGATTGAGATATTCCCGCAGGATTCTAAGAAGGTAAGAACATTATGTAATTGCGAAAGAAAAGTGAGAAAGGATATAAAGGTAAAATATCTCATGCAAAAGGTAGAGGGATGTCTCGCAAAAGGAAAGGGACTTAACTAAGAAATGATTTGATTTTCTGCTACAAAAAGTAGAGGAAACTTGCAAAAGGCATACGAGGAAATTCTAGCAAAACGCCAAGAGAACATATGAAGGTGAATTTTATCTCTCATGCAAATGGCAATGAGCACCTCTTAACAAAAGGTCAAGACGAAAGATAAAGGTGAAGGACGACTTCATCGGGAATATGGTTTCTCGTAAAAAAGGTAACGAGAGCTTCTTAGCAGGAGAAATGAGAACTTCTTATCAAAAGGATGGGTTTCTCACATAAAAGGTGATGAGAAGCTCCTTGACAAAAGGCCAAGGGGAGAACCGAGAGTGAAATTATCATATAAAAGGTAGTGAGAACTCCAAGACAAAAAGGTATAGTGGGGATTGAATTTCTCATGCAAAAGGTAATGAGAAAAAAATCTCAATAAAAGGTTAAGAAGAAAGATGGAAGGGGTTTCTCATACAAAAAGTGATGAGAAAACTCATTAGCGAAAGGCTAAGAAGATGCATGAAGATGGAAATGATTTTCTCATGTAAAAGGAAATGAGAAAACTTCTCAACAAAAGGTTAAGAAGAAACATGAAAGGGGTTTCTCATACAAAAAGGTAATGAGAAAACTCCTTAATCAAAGGCTAAGAAGACGCATGAAGATGGAAATGATTTCTCATGCAAAAGGCAATGAGAAAACTTCTCAACAAAAGGTTAAGAAGATAGCTGCAATGGGTCTCTCATACAAAAGGTAATGAGAAAACTTCTCAATAAAAGGTTAAGAAGAAAGCTAGAGTAAATTGGTATTTTCCTGCAAAAGGCAAGGATAATCTCTTAGAAAAAGGCTAGGAATGTCTGTGAAGTGAATAACAAATGCAACCCCTTATGCAAAAGGCAATTAAAGGTATTTCACCTGCAAAAGACGAAGAGGACTTGCAAAAGGCAAGTAAATGATGAGGTAATTCTCTTGCACAAAAGGTATAAGGGACTTACAACAAGTAAACTGAAAAGCGAAATTCCCATGCAAAAGCTAGGGGATACTTACAAAAGGTAAGCAAATTGAGATAGGACTCCTCGTGCAAAAGGCCGAGGGAACTTACAAAAGGTAAGTAAGGAGTAACAGAGTTATCCTCTGCAAAAGGCATAAGGTACTCACAAAAGGTAATTTGAAAGAAATACGTCCCATGCAAAAGGCGAGGGGAACTTACAAAAGGTAAGCTGAAAGAAGAGACTTCTCGTGCAAAAGGAAGGGGATAAAGCTTTCAAAATATGGCTACCACTCTGGGACTCACCAAACCGACATCAGGTATTTCAAAGAAATCAAGAATGGAGTAGGTCCTTCGTCCAGACTCTTATCTTGTGCTCAAGGTGCAAACTTTTGTCAATAATAACTTTCTCGTGCAAAAGGCAACAAAGGCTTACAAAAAGCAGGCGAGGAGACATAATTTCATGCAAAAGGCAGCGAACTCTTTTCCGTGCGAAAGGCAGGGAAAAATTGCAAAAGCCAAGGGAATACTTACAAAAGGTAAGCAGCTGACGAAAGGTCACAGATATTTCTAAAAGGCAAATAAGAAGGCTTGAATATGATTTTCCAGGTGAAACCTAGGCTTTGAAAGGATTTTCTAGACAGGATCTGGGCTTTGGCATACTTTGGCAAGTGGGGACTTTGCAATAGGCACAAAAACCCTATAATGCCCCTCAGGCGCAATGGTGGCGATAAAGTTCTAAAAAAAGGCTACCAAATCCCAAGACTCACCTAACCTACATCAGGTGTTTCATAAAAAAAACAAGATGCAAATTTATGACAGGGGTACCCTTCTTGTGAAAAAGACAATGAGAGGACTTACAAAAGGTAAGCAGCGAGAGTTGATTTCTCGCGAAAGGCAAATAAAGAACACTTAAATGGTAAGTTGTCTC